>NC_084616.1:75308080-75468080 GCF_033978795.1 Nerophis ophidion
GGGGTCACCAACGCAGTGCCCGCGGTTACCAGGTCGCCCGAAAGGACCAGCTGAGTCGCCCGCTGGCCTGTTCTAAAAATAGCTCTAATAGCAGCACTTACCAGTGAGCTGCCTCTATTTTTTCAATTTTATTTATTTACTAGCAAGCTGGTCTCGCTTTGCTTGACATTTTTAATTCTAAGAGAGACAAAACTCAAATAGAATTTGAAAATCCAAGAAAATATTTTAAAGACTTGGTCTTCACTTCTTTAAATACATTCATTTATCTTTTTACTTTCAGAAAGACAATTTTACAGAAAAAAATACAACCTTAAAAATTATTTTAGGATTTTTTAGACACATATACGTTTTTACCTTTTAAATTCCTTCCTCTTCTTTCCTGACAATTTAAATCAATGTTCAAGTAAATGTATTTATTTTTATTGTAAAGAATAATAAATACATTTTAATTTAATTCTTCATTTTAGCTTTTGTTTTATCGACTAAGAATATTTTTGAAATATTTCTTAAAACTTACTATGATTCAAATTAAAAAATATATATATTCTGGCAAATCTAGAAAATCTGTAAAATCAAATTTAAATCTTATTTGAAAGTCTTTTGAATTTCTTTTAAAATTTTTGTTTTGGACAATCTAGAAGAAACAATGATTTGTCTTTGTTAGAAATATATCTTGGTCCAATTTGTTATATATTCTAAGAAAGTGCAGATTGGAATTTAACCTATTTAAAACATGTCATCAAAATTCTAATACAATTCTTAATCAGGAAAAATTACTAATAATGTTCAATAAATTATTTTTTAAATTTTTTCAAAAAGATTCGAATTAGCTAGTTTTTCTCTTCTTTTTTTTCGGTTGAATTTTTAATTTTAAAAAGTCGAAATTGAAGATAAATTATGTTTTATTCATTTATTCTCTACAAAAAACCTTCCGTGGAAGAAAAAAAATGTACGACAGAATGACAGACAGAAATACCCTTTTTTTTAATATATATATTTATCTGTTTCTTTATATATCTATTGTGAGAAATCATTAAGATGATCAGTGTTTCCACAAAGATTAATATCATTAATAATAACAGAGTTTAAGGTAAATTGAGCAAATTGGCTATTTCTGGCAATTTATTTAAGTGTGTATCAAACTGGTAGCCCTTCGCATTAATCAGTACCCAAGAAGTAGCTCTTGGTTTCAAAAAGGTTGGTGACCCCTGCTGTAGTGGTTTTCAACCTTTTTTTGAGCCAAGGCGCTTTTATTTACTTGAAAAAATCCGAAGGCACGCCAATAGCAGAAATCCTTAAGAAATGAAACACAGTAGACTTTAAAAAGTTGTTGCAATTGTTGGGTATGACTTTAAAGCATAACCAAACATGCATCACTATAGCTCTTGTCTCAAAGTAGGTGTACTGTCACCAACTGTCACATCACCCCCTGACTTATTTTGACTTTTTTTTACTGTTTTCCCGTGCATAGTGTTTTAGTTCTTGTCTTGTGTTCCTATTTTGGTGGATTTTCCTGTTTTGATGGTGTTTTCCTGTTGCAGTTTTCCTGTTGCTATTCCCCGCACCTGCTTTGTTTTAGCAATCAAGACTATTTAAGTTGTGCGGACGCTATCCTTCTTTGTGGGGACATTGTTGATTGTCATGTCGTGTACGGACGCACTTTGTGGACGCCGTCTGCTCCACACCATGTAAGTCTTTGCCGTCGTCCAGCATTCTGTTTTTGTTTACTTTGCAGCCAGTTCAGTTTGTTTCGTTTTGCATTGCCATCCCTTAGCTTCAATGCCTTTTCTTAGCACTTGCCTTTTGTTTATTTTGGTTTAAGTGTTAGATACCTTTTTTACCTGCACCCTGCCTCCCGCATATTGTGATCATGACAAACCAAAGCAATTAGCTACCTGCTGCCACCTACTGATATGGAAGAGTATTACACAGATACTCTGCCGAGCTCTAGACAGCACAGACACTCAACAACGGTGTGATTAGTCCAGTGTTATAATTACTGGTTTGCAAAAAATATTTTTAACCCAATTAGGTGAAATTACATAATCTCCCACGGCACACCAGACTGTATCTCATGGCGCACTAAAGATTGAAAAACACTGGATTAGTCTGAGAAAACCTCTACTCAAGATGGACAAGCCTACGTATTCATATCTATGAGTAAGCCCTACCAGTGGTGCCAGGTCTGAGAGGGATATACAAATACATGAACTGGATGCCCAAAAGAAAGTGGCAGGAGTGAAAGGGTAAATTTTCTGTTTGTATACACCAGGGGTGCCCATTACGTCGATTGCAAGCTACCAGTCGACCGCGGGGGGTGTGTCAGTCCATCTCCAGCCAGGCTTTTAAAAAAAATAGACCTAAAAATGAGTGATCATCAATCTTCACCAAGACGTCACTTAAATGACATTCACGGTACCGGAGGGTCTTGTGAGATGACGCTGGCTGCTGCAAGATCATTATTATGAAAATATGACCGAGAGGAAGGCGAGAAACACTTTTTATTTCAACAGACTCTCGCGCCGTACCTTCCGTCAAAACTCTAAAGGCCGACTGCACATTTCCTATCTTCACAATAAAAGCCCTGCTTCATGCTGCCTGCGCTAACTAAATACAGAGTCTCGGAAAACTGGCGTGCACAAGTGATCCCTCAGAAAGCTGGCGTGCACATCACTTGTGCACGCCAGCTTTCTGAGACTCTTATTTTGTTAGCGCAGGCAGCATGAAGCAGGGTTTTTATTGTGAAGATAGGAAATGTGCAGTCGGCCTTTAGAGTTTTGACGGAAGGGACGGCGCGAAAGTCTGTTGAAATAAAAAGTGTTTCTCGCCTTCCTCTCTGTCATTTTTTCATAATAATGAACTGGCAGCAGCCAGCGTCATCTCACAAGACCCTCGGGTGCCGTGAATGTCAATCAAGCAAGCTACGGAATTTGCCACCAATGTTTTTCTTGTAAAGTGTATGGAAGCTGGATGAATTAGATGCCAAAAACCAACCACTTTCATGTGGTATTGTACAGAAAGGACAACTTTTTTTCTCCTCCATTTGAAAATGTGGGCGTTATCATCATTACTGTCTGATTCCAATCAATGCAAGTCATCAGAATCAGGTAATACACCAACTTATATTCTTGTCTTTGTGAAAGAAAGACATCTATATGTGTTACACATGCTTGTATTATCATTAAACACATTTAACTTGTTTACAAAAATGTCTCTTTCATAAATAAATAAATATAAATGATATATATAAATGAGGTAGATCCCCTCGAGTTGGTCAATTGAAAAGTAGCTCGCCTGCAGAAAAAGTGTGGGCACCCCTGGTATACATTATATTGCCAAAAGTATTTGGCCACCTGCCTTGACTCACATAGAAAATGGTAGTGCCATCCCATGGAATTGTCCAGAATGTTTTGGTATCCTGGAGCATTCAAATTTCCTTTCACCGGAATTAAGAGGCCAAGCCCAACTTTTGGAAAAACAACCCCACACCATAATTCCTCCTCCACCTAATTTCACACTCGGAGAATGTAGCGTTCTCCTGGCAACCTCCGAACCCAGACTGGTCCATCAGATTGCCAGATGGAAAAGCGTGATTCATCACTCCAGAGAAGGCGAGCAGTGGTTCTCAAATGGGGGTACACGTAGCCCTGGGGGTACTTGAAGGTATGCCAAGGGGTACGTGAGATTTTTCCAAAATATTCTAAAAATAGCAACACTTCAAAAATCCTTTATAAATATACTTATTGAATAATACTTCAACAAAATATGAATGTAAGTTTATAAACTGTGTAAAGAAATGCAACAATGCAATATTCAGTGTTGGCAACTAGATTTTTTGTGTACATGTTCCATAAATATTGATGTTAAAGGTTTCTTTTTTTGTGAAGAAATGTTTAGAATGAAGTTGATGAATCCAGATGGATCTCTATTACAATCCCCAAAGAGGGCACTTTAAGTTGATGATTACTTCTATGTGTAGAAATCTTTATTTATAATTGAATCACTCGTTTTTAGTAATTTTGATATCTTTTTTTCCAAATAGTTCAAGAAAGACCACTACAAATGAGCAATATTTTGCACTTTTATACAATTTAATAAATCAGAAACTGATGATATAGTGCGTTATTTTAATTCTTAATCTCATTTTTTCAATCAAAAATGCTTTGCTTTGATTAGGGGGTACTTGAATTAAAAACATGTTCACAGGGGGTACATCACTGAAAAAAGGTTGAGAACCACTGCCCTAATGCATGTTCCTTGACTGCACTTGAATGTAGAATATATTTACATTATATTCTATGTACAGTAGATGGCAGCATTGTCCTGTTTAAGAGGGTCACAACATTGAGTCAGGTCTGCATGGAGCTGGAGGGGCGTGGCCTCCAGCTTGGCCTGAATTTCGGGAGAAAATTTGTCCCGGGAGGTTTTCGGGAGAGGCGCTGAATTTCGGGAGTCTCCCGGAAAATCCGGGAGGGTTGGCAAGTATGTTTAAACATCTAAAAATATTATTTGGCAATGTCCGGCGGGCCAGATTGAAAAGCTCAACGGAACGCATGTGGCCTTACTTTGCCCTGGTCTTTATCTGTGTGCTAAAAAGCAAAAAGCAAGCAAGCCCACTGATACCCCACCTGTGACAGGAAAGTGTTGGTGGAGGCGTACACACTGTTAATCAGTGGGAATACGGGAAGATCGAACGTGGCTCCGGCCAGGGAGGACACTCTGAGAGCTTCCTGGATTTCACTGGACATATAAAGCCTCCCGGAAGACGTTCCACCCTGTGAAGAAAATGGCCAGGATGAGAGTAATCGTACCTGCAGAACAGGTATGATGTCACACATGCACTACATGGACATGGTTGTCAAGGTGTGCTTATGTAGTCATGTGACGCCCTCATTTTTAACGGGGTGCGCTTCCCCCATCACCCACCTGTAGCTTCTCCAGGGACAGAAGGGGGTACAGGGCGGACGAGCGTCTCCACAGCCACAGGAGCTCATCGTTAAGGGTCTTCTCAGCAGGGGGGCACTGGCCGGTGTAGTTGGCTGAAGCAGTTTGGGCGGGTTCCCCGTTGTAGCAGCTCGGGTAAGGGGAGACACCCCATAATGCTTTGGGGCGTAAGCGTTTGACCTCCCTCAGAGTTTCCATGATTACTGACTGGGCAGCTGCCTCGAAGTCCATCTGGGGAAAGAACATATACCTTAGTCATTCATGGTGATAATAGTAATCAATCAATCAATCAATCAATGTTTATTTATATAGCCCTAAATCACGAGTGTCTCAAAGGGTCGCACAAGTCACAACGTCAACCTCTGTTCAGATCCCACATAAGGGCAAGGAAAAACTCACAACCCAGTGGGATGTCAATGTGAATGACTATGAGAAACTTAATAGTGAGAGTCCAGTCCATAGTGGATCTAACATAATAGTGAGAGTCTAATCCATAGTGGATCTAACATAATAGTGAGAGTCCAGTCCATAGTGGATCTAACATAATAGTGAGAGTCCAGTCCATAGTGGATCTAACATAATAGTGAGATTCCAGTCCATAGTGGATCTAACATAATAGTGAGAGTCCAGTCCATAGTGGATCTAACATAATAGTGAGAGTCCAGTCCATAGTGGATCTAACATAATAGTGAGAGTCCAGTCCATGGTGGATCCAAAATAATAGTGAGAGTCCAGTCCATAGTGGAGCTAACCTAATAGTGACAGTCCGGTCCATAGTGGATCTGACATAATAGTGAGAGTCCAGTCCATAGTGGATCTAACAAAATAGTGAGATTTCAGTCCATAGTGAATCCAACATAATAGTGAGAGTCCAGTCCATAGTGGATCTAACATAATAGTGAGAGTCCAGTCCATAGTGGATCTAACATAATAGTGAGAGTCCAGTCCAAAGTGGATCTAACATAATAGTAAGAGTCCAGTCCATAGTGGATCTAACATAATAGTGAGAGTCCAGACCATAGTGGATCCAACATAATAGTGAGAGTCCAGTCCAAAGTGGATCTAACATAGTAGTAAGAGTCCAGTCCATAGTGGATCTAACATAATAGTGAGAGTCCAGACCATAGTGGATCCAACATAATAGTGAGAGTCCAGTCCATAGTGGATCAAACATAATAGTGAGAGTCCAGTCCGTAGTGGATCAAACATAATAGTGAGAGTCCAGTCCATAGTGGATCTAACATAATAGTAAGAGTCCAGTCCATAGTGGAGCTAACCTAATAGTGACAGTCCGGTCCATAGTGGATCTGACATAATAGTTAGAGTCCAGTCCATAGTGGATCTAACAAAATAGTGAGATTTCAGTCCATAGTGGATCCAACATAATAGTGAGAGTCCAGTCCAAAGTGGATCTAACATAATAGTGAGAGTCCATTCCATAGTGGAGCTAACCTAATAGTGACAGTCCGGTCCATAGTGGATCTGACATAACAGTGAGAGTCCAGTCCATAGTGGATCCAACAAAATAGTGAGATTTCAGTCCATAGTGGATCCAACATAATAGTGAGAGTCCAGTCCATAGTGGATCTAACATAATAGTAAGAGTCCAGTCCATAGTGGATCAAACATAATAGTGAGTTTCCAGTCCATAGTGGATCTAACATAATAGTGAGAGTCCAGTCCATAGTGGATCTAACATATTAGTGAGAGTCCAGTCCATAGTGGATCTAACATAATAGTGTGAGAGTCCAGTCCATAGTGGATCTAACATAATAGTCCGAGAGTCCATTGTTCAATATTCAATGCAAAACTTGTTTGCGTCCCTATTAAAAGGTTAATTTGTTCAACCTTGGCCCGCGGCTTTGTTCAGTTTAAAATGTTGGCCCACTCTGTATTTGAGTTTGACACCCCTGGGTTAGAGCGTCCACCCTGAGATCGGTAGGTTGTGAGTTCAAATCCCGGCCGAGTCATACCAAAGACTGTAAAAATGGGACTCATTCCTTTCCTGCAGCATCAAGGGTTGGAATTAGGGTTGAATCACCAAAAATGATCCCCGGGCGTGGCCACCGCTGCTGCTCACTGCTCCCCTCATCTCCCAAGGGGTGACCAAGGGTGATGGGTCAAATGCAGAGAATAATTTTGCCACACCAAGACTGTGTGTGACAATCATTGGTACTTTACTGTAATGTGCCATTTTGATGGCTAGTCATACTTCAATGTCAATCTCATAGAAATATATTAATTTAGTCATGGTGTGCTGCTCTTCCTCATAGACGATTGGTTTATTTCTTGTCATACCAACCCCAAAAGCAGTGAAGTTGGCACAGTGTGTAAATCGTAAATAAAAACAGAATGATTTGCAAATTATTTTCAATCTATATTCAATTGAATAGACTGCAAAGAGAAGCTACTTAATGTTGAAACTGGAAACGTTCGTTATTTTTTGAAAATATTAGCTCATTTGAAATTTGATGCCTGGAACATGTTTCAAAAAAGCTGGCACAAGTGACAAAAAAGACTGAGAAATTTGACGACTGCTCATCAAACACTTATTTGGAACATCCCACGGGTGAACAGGTTAATTGGGAACAGGTGGATGCCACGATTGGGTATAAAAGCAGCTTCCATGAAATGCTCAGGCCTTCACAAACAAGGATGGGGCGAGGGTCACCACTTTGTGAATAAATGCGTCAGCAAATTGTCCAACAGTTTAAGAACAACATTTCTCATTCAGGGATTTCACCTTATACAGTCCGTAATACCATCAAAAGGTTCAGAGAATCTGGAGAAATCACTGCTTGTAAGCGACGATATTACAGACCTTTGATCCCTCAGCATCAAAAAGCGACAGCAGTGTGTAAAGGACATCACCACATAGGCTCAGGAAAGCCTCAGAAAGCCACTCAGCGGTTTAGCTCGGTTGGTAGAGCGGCCGTGCCAGCAACTTGAGGGTTGCAGGTTCGATTCCCGCTTCCGCCATCCTAGTAGATGCCGTTGTGTCCTTGGGCAAGACACTTTACCCACCTGCTCCCAGTGCCACCCACAATGGTTTAAATGTAACTTAAATATTGGGTTTCACTATGTAAAGTGCTTTGTGTCACTAGAGAAAAGCGCTATGTAAATATAATTCACTTCACTTCACTTCACTTCACACTCTCAGTAACTACAGTTGGTCGCTACATCTGTAAGTGCGAGTTAACACGCTACTATGCAAAGTGAAAGCCATTTATCAACAACACCCAGAAACACCGAGCTCATCTAAGAAGGACTGATTCAAAGTATGAAAGTGTTCTGTGGTCTGACGAGTCCACATTTCAATTTGTTTTTGGAAACGGTGGACGTTGTGAGGAAAAGAACCATTCGGATTGTTGTAGGCGCAAAGTTGAAAAGCCAGCATCTGTGATGGTATGGGGGTGTATTAGTGCCCAAAGCATGGGTAACTTACACATCTGTGAAGGCACCATTAATGCTGAAAGGTACATACAGGTTTTGGAGCAACATAGGTTGCCATCTAAGCAACGTTATTATGGACGCCCCTGCTTATTTCAGCAAGACGATGCCAAGCAATGTGTTACAACAGCGTGGCTTCATAGTAAAAGAGTGCGGGTACTAGACTGGCCTGCCTGTAGTCTAGACCTGTCTCCCATTGAAAATGTGTGGCGCTTTATGAAGCGTAAAATACCACAACGGAGACTGTTGGACAACTTAAGCTGTACATCAAGCAAGAATGGGAAATAATTCCACCTGGAAAGCTTCAAAAAATTGGTTCTTCAGTTCAATCAATCAATCAATCAATGTTTATTTATATAGCCCCAAATCACAAATGTCTCAAAGGACTGCACAAATCATTACGACTACAACATCCTCGGAAGAACCCACAAAAGGGCAAGGAAAACTCACACCCAGTGGGCAGGGAGAATTCACATCCAGTGGGACGCCAGTGACAATGCTGACTATGAGAAACCTTGGAGAGGACCTCAGATGTGGGCAACCCCCCCTCTCTAGGGGACCGAAAGCAATGGATGTCGAGCGGGTCTAACATGATACTGTGAAAGTTCAATCCATAGTGGCTCCAACACAGCCGCGAGAGTTCAGTTCAAGCGGATCCAAGACAGCAGCGAGAGTCCCGTCCACAGGAAACCATCTCAAGCGGATCAGCAGCGTAGAGACGTCCCCAACCGATACAGGCGAGCGGTCCATCCTGGGTCCCGACGAGCGGTCCATCCTGGGTCTCGACTCTGGACAGCCAGTACTTCATCCATGGTCATCGGACCGGACCCCCTCCACAAGGGAGGGGGGGACATAGGAGAAAGAAAAGAAGCGGCAGATCAACTGGTCTAAAAAGGAGGTCTATTTAAAGGCTAGAGTATACAGATGAGTTTTAAGGTGAGACTTAAATGCTTCTACTGAGTTAGCATCTCGAACTGTTACCGGGAGGGCATTCCAGAGTACTGGAGCCCGAACGGAAAACGCTCTATAGCCCGCAGACTTTTTTTGGGCTTTGGGAATCACTAATAAGCCGGAGTCTTTTGAACGCAGATTTCTTGCCGGGACATATGGTACAATACAATCGGCAAGATAGGATGGAGCTAGACCGTGTAGTATTTTATACGTAAGTAGTAAAACCTTAAAGTCACATCTTAAGTGCACAGGAAGCCAGTGCAGGTGAGCCAGTATAGGTATATATGTATGTATATATGTATATAAAGGTATATACAGTATAGGTATATATGTATGTATATATGTATATAAAGGTATATACAGTACAGGCGTAATGTGATCAAACTTTCTTGTTCTTGTCAAAAGTCTAGCAGCCGCATTTTGTACCAACTGTAATCTTTTAATGCTAGACATGGGGAGACCCGAAAATAATACGTTACAGTAATCGAGACGAGACGTAACAAACGCATGGATAATGATCTCGGCGTCTTTAGTGGACAGAATGGAGCGAATTTTAGCGATATTACGGAGATGAAAGAAGGCCGTTTTAGTAACGCTTTTAATGTGTGACTCAAAGGAGAGAGTTGGGTCGAAGATAATACCCAGATTTTTTACAGTTTTTACAGTTCCCAAACGTTTACTGAGTGTTGTTAAAAGGAAAGGCCATGTAACACAGTGGTAAAAATGCCCTCGTGCCAGCATTTTTGCAATGTGTTGCTGCCATTAAATTCCAAGTTAATTATAATTTGCACAAAAAAAAAATAAGTTTCCTAGTTGGAACATTAAATATCTTGCCTTTGCAGTCTATTCAATTGAATACAAGTTGAAAAGGATTTGCAAATCATTGTATTAAATGTGTTTGGCATGTTCCTAGTCCAACTTCAATGTTATTGTCACAGAAATAAGCCTCATTAGTCAAGACACTGCATGGAAGGCTGCTGTGCTGACCGGAAAACTGGCTTATGTTTGTTACTAATTGAATGTGTGGTGTGTGGCTGGTCGTACTTCATTCTCACAGAACTACGCTTCTTTAATTAGGAGACGAATGCATGATATGCTGCTTGATGCTGTGCCTCACAGATTACTTTCTTACATGCGCCACGTGTGGCTAACCGCCTGAAAATTGCCACAAGAATAATCATTTTTAGTCAAGGCACGGTATGATGTGCTGCTTACTGCCATCTGCCTCCATGGAAATTACACAAATAGCTGTTGATGTAAAAGTGCCACCAATAATGGCATCCACGAGTGAATGGTGTCTATACTGTGTTGTAGTATATCCCAGGAACATTAATACCTATTAAAAGCGTTACTAAAACGGCCTTCTTTCATCTCCGTAATATCGCTAACATTCGCTCCATTCTGTCCACTAAAGACGCCGAGATCATTATCCATGCGTTTGTTACGTCTCGTCTCGAATACTGTAACGTATTATTTTGGGGTCTCCCCATGTCTAGCATTAAAAGATTACAGTTGGTACAAAATGCGGCTGCTAGACTTTTGACAAGAACAAGAAAGTTTGATCACATTACGCCTGTACTGTATATACCTTTATATACATATATACCTATACTGTATATACCTTTATATACATATATACATACATATATACCTATACTGGCTCACCTGCACTGGCTTCCTGTGCACTTAAGATGTGACTTTAAGGTTTTACTACTTACGTATAAAATACTACACGGTCTAGCTCCATCCTATCTTGCCGATTGTATTGTACCATATGTCCCGGCAAGAAATCTGCGTTCAAAGGACTCCGGCTTATTAGTGATTCCTAAAGCCCAAAAAAAGTCTGCGGGCTATAGAGCGTTTTCCGTTCGGGCTCCAGTACTCTGGAATGCCCTCCCGGTAACAGTTCGAGATGCTACCTCAGTAGAAGCATTTAAGTCTCACCTTAAAACTCATCTGTATACTCTAGCCTTTAAATAGACCTCCTTTTTAGACCAGTTGATCTGCCGCTTCTTTTCTTTCTCCTATGTCCCCTCCTCCCTTGTGGAGGGGGTCCGGTCCGATGACCATGGATGAAGTACTGGCTGTCCAGAGTCGAGACCCAGGATGGAACGCTCGCCTGTGTATCGTTTGGGGACATCTCTACGCTGCTGATCCGCCTCCGCTTGAGATGGTTTCCTGTGGACGGGACTCTCGCTGCTGTCTTGGATCCGCTTTGAACTAAACTCTCGCGGCTGTGTTGGAGCCACTATGGATTGAACTTTCACAGTATCATGTTAGACCCGCTCCACATCCATTGCTTTCGGTCCCCTAGAGGGGGGGGTTGCCCACATCTGAGGTCCTCTCCAAGGTTTCTCATAGTCAGCATTGTCACTGGCGTCCCACTGGGTGTGAATTCTCCCTGCCCACTGGGTGTGAGTTTTCCTTGCCCTTTTGTGGGTTCTTCCGAGGATGTTGTAGTCGTAATGATTTGTGCAGTCCTTTGAGACATTTGTGATTTGGGGCTATATAAATAAACATTGATTGATTGATTTAACAGAAAATGCAATATTTAGAATTGGAATAATGAATGCTGACTGTATAAAACAGTGTTTTTCAACCCCTGTGGTGTGCTGCCAGATTATATCATTTCACCCAATTGGTTCAAAACATTTTTTTGCAAACCTTTAATTATAGTCGTAAATGATGTGTTGTTGTTGAGTGTCCGTGTTGTCTAGAGCTCGGCAGAGTAACTCTGTAATACTCCTCCATATCAGTAGGTGGTAGCCGGTATCTAATTGCTTTGTAGATGTCAAAAACATCTAAGGTATCTAATATTTAAACCCAAGTGAACAAACGGTGAGTGCCCCTAAGAAAAGGCGTTGAAGATTAGGGAAGGCTACGCAGAACGAAACAAAAACTGAACTGGCTGCGAAGTAAACAAAAACAGAATGCTGGACGACAGCAAAGACTTACTGTGTGAGCAGAGATGGCGTCCAAAAAGTACATCCGCGATGAAAATGACAATCAACAATGTCTCCACAAAGAACGATAACGTCCGCACAACTTAAATAATCCTGATTGCCAAAACAAAGCAGGTGCGGGGAATATCGCTCAAAGGAAGACATGAAACTGCTACAGGACAATACCAACAAAACCCAAAAAGCCACCAAAACAGGAGCGCAAGACAAGAACTAAAACGCTACACACAGGAAAACAGCAAAAAATTCCACATAAGTCAGGGCGTGATGTGACAGGTGGTGACAGTACACCTACTTTGAGACAAGAGCTATAGTGATGCATGCTGGTTATGCTTTAAAGCAGGGGTAGGGAACCTATGGCTCGCGAGCCAGATGTGGCTCTTTTGATGACTGCACCTGGCTCTCGGATAAATCTGAGCTGACTTCGCTTAACACGATAAGTAATGAATAATTCCACTTGTAATCAAAGTTTTAAAATAACGTTCAAAATATTAAAAATGCTAATGCATTTGAATCCATCCATCCTTTTTCTACCGCACTTTATTTATTATTCTTTTTTTTAGGGCTTGCCCTCCTGGGGGTTCTTCAGACCACCAAGCACCGACATAAAAGCCTGTTTCAGGGTTACGATATTTTTTTATTTTTCAATAAGTCTCTCAGTTGCTTTCCAGCAATTGTATTTTTCTCTTTCGTTCTCGCTCGCACTCTGGCTCCAGCTCCAACCCGGTCTGTCCTCCTGGCTGCTACTTATAACAGAGCGACAGGTGATTAGATAACAAGGCCCAGGTGGGTTGTCTACCCACCTGTCGCTGATTTAGAGGCCGGTCCTGGCACACCCCGCTTCGCTGCAGGCCCGGAGGCCACGCCCCCTCCACAGTTAGCTTCAGAATATCAATGTTATTACAAATAATAAAAGACCTATTATACTCTATAAATGTTGGTCTTACTTAAAAATACACGTGTTTACGTGTGTTCAGTGTTGAAAAAAAAAATTATATGGCTCTTACGGAAATACATTTTAAAATATTCGGATTCTTGGCTCTCTCAGCCAAAAAGGTTCCCGACCCCTGCTTTAAAGTCATACCCAACAATTGCAAGAACAACTTTTTACCATCTATTTCGACTACTGAGTTTCATTTTTGTATGATTTCCACTGGTGGTGTGCCGCCGGATTTTTTTCAATGAAAAAAATGTGCCTTAACTCAAAAAATGTTGAAATACACTGGTATAAAAGACCAGATGGACTCCTTTGCTGGCTTAATGGGAGCCCTTATGCAACTAACCCTGCAGAAAATGGTGCATAATGACAATACACTATTCTGCCTGGCAACAGACTAAGAATATATTTTAATTTATAAATTCAATCTAAATAAAATAAAAAATTCCCATCTTTTTTTTTCTTTTCTCCTGATGCTTGCTGTACCAGTGACCTCACGTTTAATTTTGCAGAGCCAAACGGAGATCATCAGATAACGGGATCAGTTTGGATTACACTGCAAGGTGCCGGCAGCGGAGAGAGACAGACTTTTCTCTAAATAACCACGCTGGGTAGACTTTGCACACACACACACACACACACACACGCACACACACACACACAGAAGATGATTTACTACATTTACTTGAATACTTATTTGTGCTGGGGTGTCTTGCTGCATTAATTGACATCATACAAAGCACAAACCCATATAGTTTCCATATGAGTTTGGAAATTGTGTTAGATGTAAATATAAACAGAATACAATGATTTGCAAATCCTTTTCAACCCATATTCAATTGAATATGCTACAAAGACAAGATATTTGATGTTCAAACTCATTAACTTTATTTTTTGGGGAAAATAATAATCAACTTAGAATTTCATGGCTACAACACGTGCCAAAGTAGTTGGGAAAGGGCATGTTCACCACTGTGTTACATCACCTTTTCTTTTAACAACACTCAATAAACGTTTGGGAACTGAGGAAACTAATTGTTGAAGCTTTGAAAGTGGAATTCTCTCCCATTCTTGTTTTATGTAGAGCTTCAGTTGTTCAACAGTCCGGGGTCTTCTTGTCGTATTTTACGCTTCATAATGCACCACACATTTTCGATGGGTAACATTTCTGGACTGCAGGTGGGCCAGGAAAGTACCCGCACTCTTTTACTACGAAGCCACGCTGTTGTAACATGTGGCTTGGCATTGTCTTGCTGAAATAAGCAGGGGCGTCCATGATAACCTTGCTTGGATGACAACATATGTTGCTCCAAAACCTGTATGTACCTTTCAGCATTAATGGTGCCTTCACAGATGTGTAAGTTACCCACTAATACACCCCCATACCATCACTGATGCTGGCTTTTGAACTTTGCGTCTAAAACAATCCGAATGGTTATGTTCTTCTTTGTTCCGGAGGACACCACGTCCACTGTTTCCAAATATAATTTGAAATGTGGACCACAGAACACTTTTCCACTTTGCATCAGTCCATCTTAGATGAGCTCAGGCCCAGCGAAGCCGGCAGCGTTCCTTGGTGTTGTTGATAAATGGGTTTTGCTTTGCATTGCGGAGTTTTAACTTGCACTCACAGATGTAGCGACAAAGTGTAGTTACTGACAGTGGTTTTATAAAGTGTTCCTGAGCCCATGTGGTGATATCGTTTATACTCTGATGTCGGTTTTTGATGCAGTACCGCCTGAGGGATCAACGGTCCTAATATCATCGCTTACGTGCAGTGATTTCTCCAGATTCTCTGAACCTTTTGATAATTTTACGGACCGTAGATGGTAAAATCCCTAAATTCCTTGCAATAGCTCTTTGAGAAATGTTGTTCTAAAACTGTTCGACAATTTGCTTACAAATTGGTGACCCTCATCCCATCCTTTTTCGTGAATTACTTATCGCTTCATGGAATCCTTTTTTATGCCCAATCATGGCACCCACCTGTTCCCAATTAGCCTGCACACCTGTGGGGTCTTCCAAATAAGTGTTTGATGAGAATTTCTCAACTTTATCAGTATTTATTTCCACCTTTACCAACTTCTTTGTCACGTGTTGCTGGCATCGAATTCTAAAGTGAATGATTATTTGCAAAAAAAAAAATGTTTATCAGTTTGAACATCAAATATGTTGTCTTTGTAGCATATTCAACTGAATATGGCTTGAAAAGGATTTGCAAATCGTTGTATTCTGTTTATATTTACATCTAACACAATTTCCCAACTCATATGGAAACAGGGTTTGTATGTTGACCACATGAACCCTGGCATTGGACCCAGTGTGTACTGTATATGTATCTTATTGTTATCATTAGCATTCATGACTGCCTGCTGTTGCTCACATCCATCACACACACATATATTTCTATTTTTGGGCAGAATTATTATAGTGTTCCCAATGTTAAATAGATAAAGTCATTGTTTACAAAGCTGGTAAATGAATAACCAGAAAATTTATATTTTGTTGTTTTCTTACTGTACCGAAAATGAACCGAACCGTGACCTCTAAACCGCGATATGTACTGAACTGAGAGTTTTGTGTACCGTTACACCCTTACACAGTAGTGATAACGCCGCCGCTCTAAATAGTTTGTCTGTGTTAGCGCTTATAATAACAATATCGCTATTATTTGGTTAATATTCAAGTCACGAAATGTAAATGGAGTATTGTTGGCTGTTTTTGAATGGTTAAGAGATTTTTCTGGGCAGAACACAGAGGACCTCCCATTGACTTTTAGTTACGTTTATTGAATATTTAGAACGCATTAAAAAAAGAATCCATGCGTCGTCATGTCTTTCATAATCGATTGGGATGGTTTCCTGCTGGCTTATCTGTGAACGGGACTCTCGCTGCTGTGTTGGATCCGCTTTGGACTGGACTCTCGCTGCTGTGTTGGATCCATTATGGATTGAACTTTCACAGTATCATGTTAGACCCGCTCGACATCCATTGCTTTCCTCCTCTCCAAGGTTCTCATAGTCATCATTGTCACCGACGTCCCACTGGGTGTGAGTTTTCCTTGCCCTTATGTGGGCCTACCGAGGATGTGGTAGTGGTTTGTGCAGCCCTTTGAGACACTAGTGATTTAGGGCTATATAAGTAAACATTGATGATTGATTGATAATGATTGTGAATAGAGATGTCCAATTATATCAGACTGTCGATATAATCGGCCGATAAATGCTTTAAAATGTAATATTGGAAATTATCAGCATCCAAATGATCGGTATCGGTTTCAAAAGTAAAATTTAAGTCTTTTTAAAACGTCGCCGTGTAGACGGACGTAGGGAGAAGTACATAGCGCCAATAACCCTTAAAAACTCTGGCTTTGCGTGCTAGCTCAATCACATAATATCTACGGCTTTTCACACAAACAAGTGAATGCAAGCCATACTTGGTCAACAGCCATACAGGTCACACTGAGGTTGGCCGTATAAACAACTTTAACACTGTTACAAATATGCGCCACACTGTGAACCCGCACCAAACAAGAATGACAAACACATTTCGGGAGAACAACCGCACCGTAACACAACAGAACAAATACCCAGAACACCTTGCAGCATTAACTCTTCAATATACACCCGCCCCCGCTACACCCTACCCCCTACCCTGCCGACCTCAACTTCTTCATGCTCTCTCAGGGAGAGCATGTCCCAAATTCCAAGCTGTTGTTTTGAGGCATGTTAAAAAAAAATAATGCACTTTGTGACTTCAATGATAAATATGGCAGTTGGCATTTTTTCCATAACTTGAGTTGATTTATTTTGGAAAATATTGTTGCATTGTTTAATGCATCCAGCGGGGCATCACAACAAAATTAAGCATAATAATGTGTTCATTTCACGACTGTATATATTGGTATCGGTAATTAAGAGTTGGACAATATCGGAATATCGGCAAAAAAGACATTATCTCTACAATGGAGTATTGTTGGCGATTTTTGAATGGTTATTTTTCAGATTGTCTGGGCGGTACAGAGGACTTTTATTTACGTTTATTGAATATTTAGAATGCATTAAAAAAAGAATCCATCCGTCGTTATGTCTTTCATAATGATTGTCAATAGAGGTGTCCGATAATATCGGACTGCCGATATAATCGGCCTATAAATGCTTTAAAATGTAATATAGGAAATTATCGGTATCCAAATTATCGGTATCGGTTTCAAACGTAAAATGTATGACTTTTTAAAACGTCGCTGTGTACACGGACGTAGGGAGAAGTACATAGCGCCAATAAACCTTAAAACTTTGCGTGCCGGCCCAATCACATAATATCTACAGCTTTTCACACACACAAGTGAATGCAATGCATAGTTGGTCAACAGCCATACAGATCACACTGAGGGTGGCCCTATAAACAACTTTAACACTGTTACAAATATGCGCCACACTGTGAACCCGCACCAAACAAGAATGACAAACACATTTCGGGAGAACAACCGCACCGTAACACAACACAAACACAACAGAACTAATACCCAGAACCCCTTGCAGCATTAACTCTTCAATATACACCCGCCTCCGCTACCCCCTACCCCCTACCCTGCCGACCTCAACTTCTTCATGCTCTCTCAGGGAGAGCATGTCCCAAATTCCAAGCTGCTGTTTCGAGGCATGTTAAAAAAAAATAATGCACTTTGTGACTTCAATGATAAATATGGCAGTTGGCATTTTTTCCATAACTTGAGTTGATTTATTTTGGAACCTTGTTGCATTGTTTAATGCATCCAGTGGAGCATCACAACAAAATTAGGCATAATAATGTGTTAATTTCACGACTGTATATATTGGTATCAATAATTAAGATTTGGACAATATGGGAATATCGGCAAAAAAGACATTATCTCTACAATGGAGTATTGTTGGCGATTTTTGAATGGTTATTTTTCAGATTTTCTGGGCGGTACAGAGGACTTTTAGTTACGTTTATTGAATATTTAGAATGCATTAAAAAAAGAATCCATCCGTCGTCATGTCTTTCATAATGATTGTGAATAGAGGTGTCCGATAATTTCAGACTGTCGATATAATCGGCTGATAAATGCTTTAAAATGTAATATAGGAAATTATCGGTATCCAAATTATCGGTATCGGTTTCAAAAATAAAATTTAAGTCTTTTTAAAATGTCGCCGTGTAGACGGACGTAGGGAGAAGTACATAGCGCCAATAAACCTTAAAAACTCTGCCTTTGCGTGCCGGCTCAATCACATAATATCTACGGCTTTTCACACAAACAAGTGAATGCAAGCCATACTTGGTCAACAGCCATACAGGTCACACTGAGGTTGGCCGTATAAACAACTTTAACACTGTTACAAATATGCGCCACACTGTGAACCCACACCAAACAAGAATGACAAACACAGTTCGGGAGAACAACCGCACCGTAACACAACAGAACAAAATACCCAGAACACCTTGCAGCATTAACTCTTCAATATACACCCGCCCCCGCTACACCCTACCCCCTACCCTGCCGACCTCAACTTCTTCATGCTCTCTCAGGGAGAGCATGTCCCAAATTCCAAGCTGTTGTTTTGAGGCATGTTAAAAAAAAAATAATGCACTTTGTGACTTCAATGATAAATATGGCAGTTGGCATTTTTTCCATAACTTGAGTTGATTTATTTTGGAAAACATTGTTGCATTGTTTAATGCATCAAGCGGGGCATCACAACAAAATTAAGCATAATAATGTGTTCATTTCACGACTGTATATATTGGTATCGGTAATTAAGAGTTGGACAATATCGGAATATCGGCAAAAAAGACATTATCTCTACAATGGAGTATTGTTGGCGATTTTTGAATGGTTATTTTTCAGATTGTCTGGGCGGTACAGAGGACTTTTATTTACGTTTATTGAATATTTAGAATGCATTAAAAAAAGAATCCATCCGTCGTTATGTCTTTCATAATGATTGTCAATAGAGGTGTCCGATAATATCGGACTGCCGATATAATCGGCCTATAAATGCTTTAAAATGTAAAATTATAAATTATAATATAGGAAATTATCGGTATCCAAATTATCGGTATCGGTACACGGACGTAGGGAGAAGTACAGAGCGCCAATAAACCTAAAAACTTTGCGTGCCGGCCCAATCACATAATATCTACGGCTTTTCACACACAAAAAGGAATGCAAGCCATACTTGGTCAACAGCCATACAGGTCACACTGAGGTTGGCCGTATAAACAACTTCAACACTGTTACAAATATGCGCCACACTGTGAACCCGCACCAAACAAGAATGACAAACACATTTCGGGAGAACAACCGCACCGTAACACAACATAAACACAACAGAACAAATACCCAGAAACCCTTGCAGCACTAACTCTTCAATATAAACCCGCCCCCGCTACACTCTACCCCCTACCCTGCCAACCTCAACCTCCTCATGCTCTCTCAGGGAGAGCATGTCCCAAATTCCAAGCTGTTGTTTTGAGGCATGTTAAAAAAAAAATAATGCACTTTGTGACTTCAATGATAAATATAGCAGTGCCATGTTGGCATTTTTTTTCCATAACTTGAGTTGATTTATTTTGAAAAACCTTATTACATTGTTTAATGCATCCAGCGGGGCATCACAACAAAATGAGTCATAATAATGTGTTCATTCCAAGACTTTTTATAGCGGTATCGATAATTAAGACTTGGACAATATCAGAATATTGGCAAAAAAGCCATTATCGGACATCTCTAAAATGAAGTATTGTTGGCGATTTTTGAATGGTTATTTATCAGATTTTCCTGGCGGAACAAAGGACTTTTATTTTGGTTTATTAAATATTTAGAATGCATAAAAAAAAAATCTGTCATTATGTCTTTCATGATTGTAAACAAAATTTAAAAAAAAAGTGCAGTTCCCCTTTAACTTAAAGGTTGCGGGTTTGATCCCCTCATCCTTCTGACAAAGTGCTTTTTAGCAAGATATTTATCTTCTGGTTGAGTGAATTAGCTATCAAACCTTCCTCCGTAGAAACACACGAGCCCCCCCATTAATCACAGTGTGTGCTACAGCCTGATAGAAAAGGATTATTCTAGCACAGCTTTCATCTTTGTTATTACCGGAATGTCCTGATTTATCTGCCGGGAAAATCATGCAAACACACACTTTGTCACAAAGTCTTCTTTGCCGCTGCTGCGCTACCTGTGGTGTCTGTGCTCACATCCTCAGTCACTCTGAAGTCAGCAGATGGGACCGCAGCAACATGAGAAGATACCTCGGTTTTGGGATCATTTTGTTTTCCCACAAAAAACTTGTGCCCTAGTTTTTATTTTATTTATATATATATATATATACATATATCTATATATATAACTATATATATATATACTTTCTCAGTTCCACAATTTAACTTTTGTGTTAAATATAGCAATTCAAATGAGTATCTGCCATGACGCGGCCACTTGTCCCTTGCCTTCTGCCCGAGTGCAGCTGAGATAGGCTCCAGCACCCCCCGCCACCCCGACTGAGACAAGGGGTAGAAAATGGATCAATAATCAATCAATGTTTACTTATATAGCCCTAAATCACTAGTGTCTCAAAGGGCTGCACAAACCACTACGACATCCTCGGTAGGCCCACATAAGTGCAAGGAAAACTCACACCCAGTGGGACGTCGGTGACAATAATGACTATGAGAACCTTGGAGAGGAGGAAAGCAATGGATGTCGAGCGGGTCTAACATGATACTGTGAAAGTTCAATCCATAATGGATCCAACACAGTTGCGAGAGTCCAGTCCAAAGCGGATCCAACACAGCAGCGAGAGTCCCGTTCACAGCGGAGCCAGCAGGAAACCATCCCAAGCGGAGGCGGATCAGCAGCGCAGAGATGTCCCCAGCCGATACACAGGCAAGCAGTACATGGCCACCGGATCGGACCGGACCCCCTCCACAAGGGAGAGTGGGACATAGAAGAAAAAGAAAAGAAACGGCAGATCAACTGGTCTAAAAAGGAGGTCTATTTAAAGGCTAGAGTATACAAATGAGTTTTAAGGTGAGACTTAAATGCTTCTACTGAGGTGGCATCTTGAACTGTTACCGGGAGGGCATTCCAGAGTACTGGAGCCCGAAATGAAAACGCTCTATAGCCCGCAGACTTTTTTTGGGCTTTGGGAATCACTAATAAGCCGGAGTTCTTTGAAGGCAGATTTCTTGCCGGGACATATGGTACAATACAATCGGCAAGATAGGATGGAGCTAGACCGTGTAGTATTTTATACGTAAGTAGTAAAACCTTAAAGTCACATCTTAAGTGCACAGGAAGCCAGTGCAGGTGAGCCAGTACAGGTATATATGTATGTATATATGTATATAAAGGTATATACAGTATAGGTATATATGTATGTATATATGTATATAAAGGTATATACAGTATAGGTATATATGTATGTATATATGTATATAAAGGTATATACAGTACAGGCGTAATGTGATCAAACTTTCTTGTTCTTGTCAAAAGTCTAGCAGCCGCACTTTGTACCAACTGTAATCTTTTAATGCTAGACATGGGGAGACCCGAAAATAATACGTTACAGTAGTCGAGACGAGACGTAACAAACGCATGGATAATGATCTCAGCGTCTTTAGTGGACAGAATGGAGCGAATTTTAGCGATATTATAGATGGATGATTTATTTTGTGGAAAATTGCTCCTGCTTTTCGTAAAATATTTTTCATTAGACCTTTTAAAAAAGATTACTAACAAAAAACGAGACATCACAATATCTGCATGTTTTTACCCCAAACTTTCTCCTGATTTATTACGTTTTCCTTTCGTTTTCTGCTAGCAGTATTCCTTACCTGGGACCACTTTTCCACCTCCTCGGGAGTCCAGTTAGGGAAGAACGCCTTCAGGAGGTTCCGGGAAGCTGCCTGATAAACGGCCTTCTTCTCCCTGTTTCTCAGCCACTGGGGTAGCCACTCGGACCACCTCAGCACCCCCAGGCCGAGGTACCTGGGGGCGGGCAACGCCGCGTCGAGGTCCAACTGAGTTTTCTGCAGATGGTTGTCCAGCCGGGTGTTCTGTGGTAAACCCCCGTTGACCTTTGTGTCTTTATCCAGGAAATACGGGTAGTTTCCCAGCGTGTCCTCGTAGAAGACCACCACCCGGCCTTCACGTTCCATTCCAAAAGATCCAGGGTCTGGCCTGGCGGAGCAGGAGGAATCGGGGATGGCCCAGAAAATGATAAAAGGCTGTCCGGACAGCAGTGGAGGGCGTGCTGGTCGGGGCGGTCCAGCTGTGCTCAGGCCAGCGAGCAGTAAGACCAGGAGGCTCAGTGGAACGGTGGAGCACGACGGGACCGATGGCTTAGTCCTGCCTTTCTTGTTCCACGCCATCGAAGCTGGTAACACTCAGCCTGTCACTCCTTCAGCCGCCAATCATGTTTCTGAAAAAGAGGATTCCGCAAATCCGAAATTGGCGTCATGATCAAGAAAATGCACCAAACATGCGGTGTCATTTAAATGTCATTTACAAACCCCGTTTCCATATGAGTTGGGAAATTGTGTTAGATGTAAATATAAACAGAATACAATGATTTGCAAATCCTTTTCAAGCCATATTCAGTTGAATGCACTACAAAGACAACATATTTGATGTTCAAACTCATAAACTTTATTATTTTTTTGCAAATATTAATTAACTTAGAATTTCATGGCTGCAACACGTGCCAAAGTAGTTGGGAAAGGGCATGTTCACCACTGTGTTACATCACCTTTTCTTTTAACAACACTCAATAAACGTTTGGGAACTGAGGAAACTAATTGTTGAAGCTTTGAAAGTGGAATTCTTTCCCATTCTTGTTTTATGTAGAGCTTCAGTCGTTCAACAGTCCGGGGTCTCCGCTGTCGTATTTTACGCTTCATAATGCGCCACACATTTTCGATGGGAGACAGGTCTGGACTGCAGGCGGGCCAGGAAAGTACCGTCACTCTTTTTTTCCGAAGCCACGCTGTTGTAACACGTGCTGAATATGGCTTGCCATTGTCTTGCTGAAATAAGCAGGGGCGTCCATGAAAAACAGGGCGCTTAGATGGCAGCATATGTTGTTCCAAAAACCTGTATGTACCTTTCAGCATTAATGGTGCCTTCACAGATGTGTAAGTTACCCATGCCTTGGACACTAATGCACACCCATACCATCACAGATAAGTTAGATTTATATCGCGCTTTTCTAGACACACAAAGCGCTCACAGAGAAGTGGGACTCAACATTCATTCGCACGTGGTGGTGGTAAGCTACATCAGTAGCTACAGCTGCCCTGTGGTAGACTGATATCAGTAGCCAGATGCTGGCTTTTGAACTTTGCGTCGATAACAGTCTGGATGGTTCGCTTCCCCTTTGGTCTGGATGACACGATTTCGAATATTTCCAAAAACAATTTGAAATGTGGACTCGTCAGACCACAGAACACTTCGGAGTCTTGTTCACGAGTGAGGGAAGAGTGGATCGTGAGATGGACAGGCGGATCGGTGCGGCGTCTTCAGTAATGCGGACGCTGTATCGATCCGTTGTGGTGAGGAAGGAGCTGAGCCGGAAGGCAAAGCTCTCATTTTACCGGTCCATCTACGTTCCCATCCTCACCGATGGTCATGAGCTTTGGAACGACTCGGGATCCCTCGGGAGGAACTGGACGAAATGGCTGGGGAGAGGGAAGTCTGCGCTTCCTTGCTTAGGCTGCTGCCCCCGCGACCCGACCTCGGATAAGCGGAAAAAGATGGATGGATGCATAATAGCAATACAGTAAAGTGCAGATATTAAATACTTTACAATGAAACATTAAAACAATACCCCTTATTATTCAATTACATAGTTATGTCATTATAATCTTTACAATGATTAATTTGCTGGTTTATATGGTAAATGGTTTATACTTCTATAGCCTTTTTCTACCTTCAAGGTACTTAAAGCACACTATTTCCACATTCACCCATCCACACACACATTCACACACTGAAGGCAGGGGCTGCCATGCAAGGCCCTAACCATGACCCATCAGGAGCAAGGGTGAAGTGTCTTGCTCAAGGACACAATGGACATGAAGAGGATGGCGGGAGCTGGGAATCGAACCAGGAACCCTCAAGTTGCTCGCATGGCCACTTTCTCAACCGAGCCACTCCGTCTCTGCTCTTATTTTAATATATAGTTAAAAAAATGTGTTGTGCATACTAACAAATGTTTTGCCCCTAACATACATACATATACATATACACATACATTCATATACATATACACATACATACATATACATATACACATACATATACATATACACATACATTCATATACATATACACATACATATACATATACACATACATTCATATACATATACACATACATATACATATACACATACATACATATACATATACACATACATACATATACATATACACATACATACATACATATACATATACACATACATTCATATACATATACACATACATACATATACACATACATACATATACATATACACAAAAATAGGAACATACATGTACAAGTACTAAATCTAAGTACTAAGTAACACCAACAAATACATTCTAAACATGTGAATATGTACATTTTAGATAAATTTTGTCTGTAAATATCAAATAATGTCACACTTTTTCTATAACTACTTTTATGTTATATATTTGAGAATTTTCAAAGTACTTAACATGTTATTTCCAACATATACACTTATTTTTTATATTTATTGCTTTTATTTTAAAATGTCCTAATACTGCCGGAAATTGGAGTGGATCTCTAGTCTGAATCAAGTTTTATTGTGCATACATTTGTGTACAATGACTATAAAAGTATATAAATGATAAATAATGGGTTGTACTTGTATAGCGCTTTTCTACCTTCAAGGTACTCAAAGCGCTTTGACACTACTTCCACATTTACCCATTCACACACACATTCACACACTGATGGAGGGAGCTGCCATGCAAGGCGCCAACCAGCACCCATCAGGAGCAAGGGTGAAGTGTCTTGCTCAGGACACAACGGACGTGGCGAGGTTGGTTCTAGGTGGGATTTGAACCAGTGACACTCGGGTTGCGCACGGCCACTTTCCCCACTGCGCCACGCCGTCCCCTATAATCCAATTAAAATAACAAAATAATGCAAAACCGATTTTAAGTGCCTTCCAACAATCTAATACCTTACCTAAACTACAAATTTGTGCTTTGTTTTAAAGATGTGTTATTTGGTTTTACACTGTATGAACAAAAATTTGAAAAGGAATATTAACTTTGCAACCTCATTATTTTATTGGCTAAGTTTTATATTCATAAATGTAAGTTTCTCAATACCCGACCTGTCTTTTGTGCCTTTAAAAAATATTTTCTAACAACAAAAAAGCTGTGAAAACGATGATGCTATGTTCCAAATTTAAGTTATTTACTGAAACTGAGTCAGCCTATGGCTTTGCACTTTGTTTATATATATATATATATATATATATATATATATATATATATATATATATATATATATATATATATATATATATATATATATATATAGTATTCTATTTTAGTTACTTTGAATTTACATCCCCCTGGCGCAATTTTTTTGTACTGTTTTTGTTCTTATTTTGATTTTTGTTTCTCGTCTGTTTGTTTGTAAATGTTGAAATTTATAAATATAAGTCTATAAGTCTCTACATTAAAACACTCTACCTCTAACAACAAAAAAGCTGTGAAAAACGATGATGCTGTGTTCCAAATTGAAGTTACTTACTGAGATTGAGTGAGCCTATGGCTTTGCACTTTGTTTATTATACATAGATCCACTATGGACCGGACTCTCACAATTTTATGCTGGATCCACTATGGACTGGACTCTCACACTATTATGTTAGATCCACTATGGACTGGACTCTCACTATTATGTTAGATCCACTATGGACTGGACTCTCACTATTATGTTAGATCCACTATGGACTGGACTCTCACTATTATGTTAGATCCACTATGGACTGGACTCTCACACTATTATGTTAGATCCACTATGGACTGGACTTTCACAATATTATATTAGATCCACTATGGACCGGACTCTCACACTACTATGCTAGATCCACTATGGACTGGACTCTCACACTATTATGTTAGATCCACTATGGACTGGACTCTCACACTATTATGTTAGATCCACTATGGACTGGACTTTCACAATATTATGTTAGATCCACTATGGACTGGACTCTCACACTATTATGTTAGATCCACTATGGACTGGACCCTCACTATTATGTTAGATCCACTATGGACTGGACTTTCACAATATTATGTTAGATCCACTATGGACCGGACTCTCACACTACTATGCTAGATCCACTATGGACTGGACTTTCACAATATTATGTTAGATCCACTCGACATCCATTGCATCCGGTCTCTCCCTAGAGGGGTGAGGATCACCCACATCTGCGGTCCTCTCCAAGGTTTCTCATTGACATCCCACTGGGTTGTGAGTTTTTCCTTGCCCTAATGTGGGATCTGAACCGAGGATGTCATTGTGGCTTGTGCAGCCCTTTGAGACGCTTGTGATTTAGGGCTATATAAATAAACATTGATTGATTGATGATATATATATATATATATATATCATCAATCAATCAATGTTTATATATATATATATATATATATATATATATATATATATATATACATACATACATACATACATGCATACAGGGACGTGAGGCCACGGGGAAGACCCAGGACACGTTGGGAAGACTATGTCTCCCGGCTGGCCTGGGAACACCTCGGGATCCCCCAGGAAGAGCTAGACGAAGTGGCTGAGAGAGGGAAGTCTGGGCTTCCCTGCTTAGGCTGCTGCCCCCGCGACCCGACCTCGGATAAGCGGAGGAATACTATATATGTATATATATAGTATTCTATTTTAGTTACTTTGAATTTACATCCCCCTGGCGCAATTTTATTTTGTACTGTTTTTGTACTTATTTTGATTGTTGTTTCTCGTCTGTTTGTATGTAAATGTTAAAATGTTTATAAAAAAACAAACAAAAAAAAAACTCACCTAAGTTCCCTTCAAATAAACAAATTGGACGATTCCAAAGTTAGGGGACATCTAAGTACATGTTCAAAACAAAAAACACTCTAAACATTTGACACTGGAATAACATGTATTACAGCAATCCATTATGTTGATGTTGATAAAGATTTTTTGGTCTTTTAATGTTTGTTTTTGTAAAAAACAAAAACTTAAAAGGTATTTAAACCCCCCTCCAGTTTGTAGTAAATGGTTTGCTCCCCCACCGGCAGGTGCACTTTTCTATGACGTCACGCAACATGACGATTTGGGCCTAATCGTCCAACTTCTTCTCTCTAAAAAACAATGTTTGTTTCCGAAATGAAGCAACAAGAATTAAGACAAAAACGAAGATTGTGACAAAAAAACAACAAAGAAACAGTAAAGTGTTCTTCTAAAAAGGTAGGTGAAGCATGTAAGTGGCACTAATTAGCGCCTGTTAGCATCATGGCTAATGCGGTATAAGCTCGTACAGGAGTCTGGAACCTTTTTGGCTGAGAGAGCCATTTAAGCCAAATATTTAAAAACGTATTTCCGTGAGAGCCATATCATATTTTTTAACACTGAATACAACAAATATCTGCATTTTTAAGGCATACTGAAATGATATTTTCTTATTTAAACGGGGATAGCAGTGTCATACTTGATAATTTCGACATATTGCCATATTTTTGCTGAAAGGTTTTAGTAGAGAACATCTATAAAGTTCACAACTTTTGGTCGCTAATAAAAAAGCCTTGCCTGTACCGGAAGTAGCAGACGATGTGCACGTGACGTCACATCCTCGCATTGTTTATAATCATGGCCACCAGCAGCTAGAGCGATTCAGACCGAGAAAGCGACAATTTCCTCATTTATTTGAGCGTGGATGAGAATAGTGAGAGTGAAGGACTAGAAGGGAAAAAAGATGAGGGCAGTGAGAGCGATTCAGATGTTATTAGACCCGTTTACTAGTATCATTCTGGAAAATCCCTTATCTGCTTATTGTGTTACTGGTGTTTTGGTCGCTAATAAAAAAGCCTTGCCTGTACCGGAAGTAACAGACGATGTGCCCGTGACGTCACGGGTTGTGGAGCTTCTCACATCTGAACATTGTTGATAATCATGGCCACCAGCAGCTAGAGCGATTCAGACCGAGAAAGCGACAATTTCCTCATTTATTTGAGCGTGGATGAGAATAGTGAGAGTGAAGGACGAGAAGGGAAAAAAGACGAGGGCAGTGGGAGCGATTCAGATGTTATTAGACCCATTTACTAGGATAATTCTGGAAAATCCCTTATCTGCTTATTGTGTTACTGGTGTTTTAGTGAGATTATATAGTACCTGAAAGTCGGAGGGGTGTGGTGACCGCCAGTGTCTACGGTGGGAGGAGGTAATAGCCCGCAGCTGCAGGAGGACGCAAGCTCCGCTGATAACTACGGTAAGAGCCGACTTATTACCACAATTTTCTCACCGAAACCTGCCTGTTGACATGCGGTCGGGATCCATGTTCGCTTGACCGCTCTGTTCCATAGTAAAGCTTCACCTTGGGGAATTTTAAACAAAGGAAACACCGGCTGTGTTTGTGTGGCTAAAGGCTAAAAGGTTCCCACCTCCATCTTTCTACTTTGACTTCTCCATTATTAATTGAACAAATTGCAAAAATTCAGCAACAAAGATGTCCAGAATACTGTGTAATTATGCGATTAAAGCAGACTACTTATAGCTTGGCGGGCTGGAAAATAATGTCCGCTACAACCTGAGACGTCAAACGCAAGCGTCATCATACTGAGACGTTTTCAACAGGACACTTGGCGGGAAATTTAAAATTGTAATTTAGTAAACTAAAAAGGCCGTATTGGCATGTGTTGCAATGTTAATATTTCATCATTGATATATAAACTATCAGACTGCGTGGTCGCTAGTAGTGGCTTTCAGTAGGCCTTTAAGCCAAATATTTTAAAATGTATTTCCGTGAGAGCCATATAATATTTTTTAACACTGAATACAACTAAATATCTGTATTTTTAAGTAAGATTTATAGAGTAAAATATGTCCCAAACTCGCATGGCAGCAGTAGTGGCGACCCCAAGATGCAGGAACCAGGAGAGCGAAGGTCAGGTAAGATAATTTTAATATCATCAACAGAGGAGAATGAAGCAGTCTTGCGTGTACACTTCTAAACAATAGTCAATATTAGAGCCCTGAGGAGTGCATGAGATAAGCATAAATAGAAACATGCTGATTGGCAGCCGGTGTGGACCGGCTGCCAATCAACAGCAGGTGAGGGAAAAAAAACACAGCGCCTCGTGGGACAAGCAGGAAATGGAAACAAAATAAAACCACCGATGGGAAGTACATAGAAAACAAAGAAACACAAACAGAAATAAAGTGACTGATATTTACATAATAAGTCTGTTATTCTTTTTAATAACATTGTTATTTGGAAGCTCACTGATGATAAATATAATACTTCTTCTCATTAATGCATCTCCTTGAACAGATGGATGCATTAAAATGTAGGGATGCACCGAAATGAAAATTTGTGGCCGAAGCCGAAACCGAATAAAATTTGAGCGCTTGGCCGAAGGCCGAATACCAAATACCGAAAAATAAATGCAGTTTTTCACAACTTTTTTATGTTGCAAAAATAGCCTAGAATGAATTTTTAGACATGTTTTTCAAATAAAGTACATTTTTTTTGAATATTGACATTTTTTAATATTCCAGTAGCCTTTGCTTTTCAAAAAAAAGCACAGTTTTTCATTTATATCAGGCCTTCAAACAAAACATGCATTCCAAAAAAATAAATAAAGTGCATTAAAAAAATTATTGTCCTTTTGGCAAAAGTCTGCTTAGCCACAGTAGATATGCTAATAATGTAAACAGAAGGCTCAAGTAAATCTCAATTAATTTCTGTGCTTATAACCTCTTACACTTATACAGGTAGCCTACACAACAGGCTAATAATGTAAACAGAGGCCCCACTAAATCTCAATAAGTGTGTGTGCTTGTAACCTCATACACTTATACAGGTAGCCTACACAACAGGCTAATAATGTAAACAGAGGCCCCACTAAATCTCAATAAGTGTGTGCTTGTAACCTCATACACTTATACAGGTACACAACATATCCCAGGCCAGAACAGATTTGTCAATAACAGTACTTCAGCTTCAGAATAAAAAGAAGGAAACTAACTATGTATAAAACAATTTAAATTTAACACTGCACGTTGGTTGATTGCGTCACCGCGTCAAAAAATTGCGTCACACGCCACTATTCGGCCTTGCTTTTAACTCATTCCACCGAAGGCCGAATGTGGCTTTTTTTGTCTTATTCGGCCGAATATATTCGGTTACCGATTAATCGGTGCATCCCTATTAAAATGTGTGAGCAGTGTTAATTTTGTTGACGAAAAATTTTCGTCATAGTTATCGTCAACGACCTTTTTTTTTCTGACTAAAACGAGACAATAACTAAATAAAAAATAATTTACGTGGACTAAGACGATGACGAGGTGTATTGACATATATGTCAACGAAGAAAGACTAGACGAAAATGTCTGCCAATCGGAACTCATTTCGTTGGGAAAAGGCGGAAGGAGTTGGGAAGAGAACCAATCAGAGCGACGTGGTAAGAAAGTTACGTAAACGTAGTTTGCGTTTGAGACTGACCCGGGAATGCTCTGCAGAAGACAACATGTCAACGCCGGGGAGGAAGAGGAGAGAGGACATATGGGGACAATTTATATTTGACGTCAAAGATAACAAGACGCAGTGTAAGAAATGCAGCGCGAGGATTACGGGGAAAAACACAACAAACTTGAAGCGACATTTACAGTAGAATCACCCCGAAATCCACACACAGGTAAGCATTTTCCACAACATACAACTCACTCGACATTATCCCGTTTATTACACGGCTTACTCGTGAAATACTACATTTGAGACATGATTTTCGTCAAAATACGACTTGTATCGGGGATTTTTCCACTGTTTTGCTTTGACTTTCAGAAATTGAAGGGAAAGTTTACATATTACCCTTTAGTCCACTAAATCTACTGTAGTTTTCGCTGACTATAATCTTATGATATTTCGTCAACTAAAACTAGACTAAAACTAAAATAAATGATAAATGGGTTGTACTTGTATAGCGCTTTTCTACCTTAAAGGTACTCAAAGCGCTTTGACACTACTTCCACATTTACCCATTCACACACACATTCACACACTGATAAAGGGAGCTGCCATGCAAGGCGCCAACCAGCACCCATCAGGAGCAAGGGTGAAGTGTCTTGCTCAGGACACAACGGACGTGACGAGGTTGATACTAGGTGGGGATTGAACCAGGGACCCTCGGGTTGCGCACGGCCACTCTTCCACTGCGCCATGCCGCCCCAACAATTTAAATAACTAAATTATGACTAAAACTAATTACATTTTAGTCAAAAGACTATGACTAAAACTAAATTACATTTTAGTCAAAAGACTATGACTAAAACAAAATCAACTTATGCCGTCAATATTAACACTGTGTGTGAGAATGTTTTATATTTTGAATGTCATTTTTAACACTGTGATTACTTGCGGAATTATTCATTACTTATCGTGTTAAGCAATGTCATCAGTTCAGTCATCAAAAGAGCCACATCTGGCTCGAGAGCGATAGGTTCCCTACCCCTGAGCTAGTAGATTTGGCGTATTAAATGTGACCTAATAAGTCTTTTATATCCCCCAGAACAAGATTTCTGTATTCAAAAAAAGTCAAGAAGAAGGTGAGCAAAATGTTTAGTTTGTTTATTTCCAACATGCATAGGACACAATGTAATGCATCATATATTTCCAGTTGTTTCATTACATCACGTCCGAATAGGAGTAGGAAGAAGCAGAGCTTATTTACACTTGACAAATTACGGTTGTCTGTTCGACATATTCCCATTTAAAGCCTAACCACCGCCAGACGATGCCTGCTGTTTTTCTTTGGAATTAATTCTTCCTTCATTCGCACATTCTCTCTCTCGTATTACCACTCGCACGGCTCTGCTAGCATCACAGTTAACGTTACCCATGCTGCTACCTCTCTGCTCCACGAGGGCGTATACGTATGTGACGTATGACGTGACACTATGTGACGTGTGTAGGTTTGTGCGCTTGCTGTCTGTGAGAAGAAGCTTATTGACTACGGCGTCGGACGTGCGCAAATTTTCAGGATTTATGCAGATCCCAAAACCAGTTCAGCAGGTCCCAGAAGGTAAGAAAAGTTGCTTTTGCATAAAATTGCGGAACAAAAACCCCAAATAATAATAATAATAATGTCCTACTTTAAACACACACACATACACACCATAGTAATACTCTTATGTTGAAGCACAACAAGCGGTGCGGCTTCATAGCTTACCAAAGTCATACTAAAACATTTTGATAGATTGTTGAGCGCCGTCTGTAACGTTCTATGTTTTCAATGGAACATATACCATGTTGGTGTTTACTTGAGTCATATTGCAGTCTACACGTATGTCTTATGTGTGACCGCCATCCTATTGCAGTCTACATGTATCTCTTATGGTTGGCTGCCATCTACTGGTCACACTTATCATTTCACCATGTACCAAATGAAATAGCTTTGAGGTCGGTAGGCAAACGCAGAATTATTGTGTACATTTGGCGCACCAGGCACTGTCAGGTTTCCAGGGAAAAAAAAGGATTTTAAGTGCGCCTTTCCTTTATAATCCGGAAAATACGGTACTTTTATTCACCTGGGTAAATTGGAGCATTCCTGTAATGGTTCCTGCGGTGGAAAAATGATGTAGGGACCAAGTACCAAGTGAGAAATAATTTTGTGGGTGTATGTTTTCATGTGTCACATGCAATCAGTGACACTGGCCTTAAAAAGAGGAATAAGTAGAATTTTGCTGCATTTGGATATGTTCTGGGAGGTTGCAAGATGTGGATTATTATCCAATGATTTGCCCCCAGTGAAACCCATTACGTTCATGACATTATTCTTTAAGATCATGCCATGAAAAATGGCTTTGGACAAGCAAACTACTTTTTTTTTTACTTATAATAGGGTTTGCTTTTCATCGCCCTGCCTGATTTGTAATTTAGGGTTTTTTCTGTGCTCTCAAATTGATCTCTTTGGGATAAAAAAGTAATTTTCATTGCTCTCCAACAGCCACCGTGACGACAGCCAGCGCAGGTAGAGCTGATTGCAAAGACTGCACATGCATAGCTGCCAACTCGTCTGGATATGAATCGCCAGCAAGTACATCGGCGCTGACAAAGACAAGCAAATCCAGGGCTTCTTCAGGTACGTCACACACAGCTAGTTAAATGCTTAGCCTGCGGGCAGGAGACCAGCCGCCAGGATTGTTAAATAGTAGGTAAAAAAGTACTGTCCTGACATGTCTTAAGATTTCCAAAAGAAGCAGAACACACCGTATTTCATATTTTACTGTAGGTGCTTAAAACAGAACACTTCATACAGAAGATCTATCTTTTTAAAGGTAGTTCTTAAAAACAACAGCGAGCTCCTGTCACATAAATGATCTTTGACTAGCGTGAAAATATGTATTTTTGATACAGTATTACCCATTTGATGAGATAAAAACATGTAGTTTTTTCATTACAAAAAAAAAATACATATTTAAGATATGTAATCTTTAAGAAGGGGGACCGGAGGGTGTTTTCCAACTATTGTGGGATCACACTCCTTAGCCTTCATGGTAAGGTCTATTCAGGTGTTCTGGAGAGGAGGCTACGCCGGATAGTCGAACCTCGGATTCAGGAGTAACAGTGTGGTTTTCGTCCTGGTCGTGGAACTGTGGACCAGCTCTATACTCTCGGCAGGGTTCTTGAGGGTGCATGGGAGTTTGCCCAACCAGTCTACATGTGCTTTGTGGACTTGGAGAAGGCATTGGACCGTGTCCCTCGGGAAGTCCTGTGGGGAGTGCTCAGAGAGTATGGGGTATCGGACTGTCTTATCGTGGCGATCCGCTCCCTGTATGATCAGTGTCAGAACTTGGTCTGCATTGCTGGCAGTAAGTCGGACACGTTTCCAGTGAGGGTTGGACTCCGCCAAGGCTGTCCTTTGTCACCGATTCTGTTCATAACTTTTATGGACAGAATTTCTAGGCGCAGTCAAGGCGTTGAGGGGTAGGTCTCTGCTTTTTGCAGATGATGTGGTCCTGATGGCTTCATCTGGCCGGGATCTTCAGGTCTCACTGGATCGGCTCGCAGCCGAGTGTGAAGTGACCGGAATGAGAATCAGCACCTCCAAGTCCGAGTCCATTGTTCTCTCCTGGAAAAGGGTGGAGTGCCATCTCCGGGTTGGGGAGGAGACCCTACCCCAAGTGGAGGAGTTCAAGTACCTAGGAGTCTTGTTCACGAGTGAGGGAAGAGTGGATCGTGAGATCGACCGGCAGATCGACCGGCAGATCGGTGCGGCGTCTTCAGTAATGCGGACGTTGTACCGATCCGTTGTGGTGAAGAAAGAGCTGAGCCGGAAGGCAAAGCTCTCAATTTACCGGTCGATCCATGTTCCCATCCTCACCTATGGTCATGAGCTTTGGGTCATGACTGAAAGGATAAGATCACGGGTACAAGCGGCCGAAATGAGTTTCCTCCGCCGTGTGGCGGGTCTCTCCCTTAGAGATAGTGTGAGAAGCTCTGTCATCCGGGAGGAACTCAAAGTAAAGCCGCTGCTCCTCCACATGGAGAGGAGCCAGATGAGGTGGTTCGGGCATCTGGTCAGGATGCCACCCGAACGCCTCCCTAGGGAGGTGTTTAGGGCACATCCAACCGGTAGGAGGCCACGGGGAAGACCCAGGACACGTTGGGAAGACTATGTCTCCCGGCTGGCCTGGGAACGCCTCGGGATCCCCCGGGAAGAGCTAGACGAAGTGGCTGGGGAGAGGGAAGTCTGGGCTTCCCTGCTTAGGCTGCTGCCCACGCGACCCGACCTCGGATGGATGGATGGAAAAAAAATACAAGTCCTGCCCCATGGTTTTAGCTGTAAAAATAAACGGATTTGTCTATTTGTTTTTTATTACAACATAAACTTTTGTATTTCAATCAATCAAACAATCAATATTTATTTAAATAGCTCGGTTCAGATCCCACATAAGGGCAAGGAAAAACTCACAACCCAGTGGGATGTCAATGAGTGAATATGAGAAACCTTGGAGAGGACCGCAGTTAAAGTTGCTTTCGGAAAGTTTGTTTTACAACACTTCACTTTTCCACATTTTATGTTACAGCCTTATTCCAAAATGTAATACATTCATTGTTGTCCTCTAAATTCTACATGCAATACCCCATAATGACAAGGTGAACGTTTTTTTTTTCAAATTTGTTAAAAATAAAAAAAATAAAAAATAACGTGCATAAGTATTAACAGCCTTTGTCATGAAGCTCAAAAGTGAGCTCAGGGCCATCCGGTTTCAGCTGATCATCCTTGAGATGTTCTTACAGTTTAATTGGAGTCCACCTGTGTAAAATTCTGTTGGTTGGACATGATTTTGAAAGACACGCACCTGTCTATATATAATGTCCCAGACTTGATGGAAGAATTTGTCTGTAGACCTTTGAAACAGGATTGTCTCAAAGCATAAATCTGGGAAGGTTACACCAAAATATCTGCTGCCTTGAAGCAGTGGCATCCATCATCCACAAATGAAAGAAGTTTGGAACCACGAGGACTCTTCCCACAGCCTGCCGGCCATCTAAACTGAGCGATCAGGGTAGAAGGGCTCTTGTCAGGGAGGAGACAAAGTACCCGATGGTCACTCTGTCAGGGCTACAGCATTCCTCTGTGGAGAGTGGAGAACCTTCCAGAAGGACAACCATTTCTGCAGGAAACCAACAATCAGGCCTGCATGGTAGTGTCTAGACCATACCTGGGCAAATTAAGGCCCGGGGTCCACATGCGGCCCGTTGAGCTTTTCAATCTGGCCCGCCGGACATTCCCAAATAATTGTTTTAGATGTATAAAATGTAAAGTGTAGCTGCCATTATGATGTGCGGTGATGTTTTCTAATGAGCGTAAGTCTTCAACTATACTAAGTCTTTCAATGCTTGGAATCACCATCATATACTAGTTAACTATGGTCATTTAATTTGTTACTATGGTCATCTAATTAGTTACTATGGTCACTATGAGGTATCTCAGATTGTAGGTGGGGGTTTTTTCACTGTTTGTTGCATTTTGCTTGCGTTTCGGTTGATTGTAAAATTGTCAATATTCAATGTTGTATCATTCATAGTTAATATTGTAAATCCCACATTCTTTGTTTAACGTTTACCAAACAATCTGTCACTCCTAATCGCTAAATCCCATGAAATCCTCTTCCTCGATGTCTCTTCTAAACAACTCTGCCAACTCCAAATGTATGCTTGTAATCTGCAGTACATGATTTCCTTTTCGGTCCAATTTTTGTTCAGCCCTTCTCAGTTTTTATAAGTTACCGCCAACGATAAAATGATCCATTTTAATAGCTACGGCAGTAGCATATAGCAGTTAGCATTCCATGACCCACAATGCACTTCTGCCATGACCCTCCCCCGCCGAATTCTTATTGGTTGACGTGTATGTGACGATTGCTGACGTGTGTGGGACGATTGTTGACATTTCCTTCGTCTCTTCCGCGAATGAGATGAATAATATTGTTTCATATTTTACGGTAATTTGTTAATAATTTCACACATAAGTCGCTCCGGAGTATATGTCGCACCCCCGGCCAAACTATGAAAAAAACTGCGACTTATAGTCCGAACAATACGGTAAGCAATGGTCACTTACTTACACACCTTGTTAGTTACCATAAATCACCAATTTTTTTTCATTACAGTATGAGAGCTACTTTGACGAAAATAAAGAAGAGGTGAGCTTTTTGTGTTTCATTATTATAACAGGCAACATTTTAATTGTACTTTATTTAAAAAACATATCTGCAATTAAACTTTGCAATCTTTCTCTTTATGCAATTTTGTGGCATTTTGCTGTTATAAATATTTAATTTAATTGTGTTCTTAATAAAAACGTTCCAGTGCTAAGAGCGATGCGCAAATGGAACCTTTTTGCCCCCTGGTTGTAAACGACAAACCCAAAAAAAGAAATCAAAACCATTTTATTACATTTTTTGATTCATTGAATATCAGCCCGGGCCCATACATGACTAAAAGACTTGTGGCAATCATGTGATGTTCCAGTTAATTTTACGAGTTTTAGGAGCGGCCTTAAAATGAAACCAGGGAATCATGTAAAAACGTCAATAAAGTTCTATCTATCTATCTATCTATCTATCTATCTATCTATCTATCTATCTATCTATCTATATCTATCTATCTATCTATCTATCTATCTATCTATCTATCTATCTATCTATCTATCTATCTATCTATCTATCTATCTATCTATCTATCTATCTATCTATCTATCTATCTATCTATCTATCTATCTATCTATCTATCTATCTATCTATCTATCTATCTATCTATCTATCTATCTATCTATCTATCTATCTATCTATCTATCTATCTATCTATCTATCATAAAATGGCACTTCCATGTCATGTAGAGCAAGAGTACAATATTGATAAACATATACGGAAGTATAAAAAGTTGCAAATGCAGTCTGGGACCCATTTAACGATTACATCTCTAAATTCACCTAACTAAAATATTAAGAATGTTAATGCTTTTTCTTTGGCTTTTTAAAAAAAAAGGACTTCAGCGATGTAAAAAAATAAAATAAACAGGGTGACCCAAAGAACAATTAGGGATGTGTGCTGAATTTGATACATTTATTTGTACAGACCAAATTCCGTCGGAACTAACGGGTGCCGATTCCTGTAAAATCAAACGGTATCATGTGTCAATACTTTTGTTGCACGCAACGTCACGTTCAATTGCAGACTTCGCACCGGCTCAAGCATGTGGCTGGAAAACAGGCACTGTAGTGCTCACAGTCGAGTCAGCCAGACTACCGTCAGGTATTGTTAGAGACAGAATAAGCAGAACTAACAAAGTGAGGTTCCACTCCACTTAAAAAAAAATAAATAAATAAAAAAAATGGTCGCTTGATGCTAATTGGATATGCTACATCGCGGCTATTGTAACCCAGGTAATTTTATATAACAATTTGATGTAACTTTATCATTATATATCATTGTACTGTCTGTCATATTACAAACTATTGTAGGACTTATCATTTTCTGTCATATTTCAAACTATCGCAAGACTTTAAGAAGCCATCTGTCGTGAGATTTTAAGTCTGCGTCTCAGCCATTACTTCCGGGTTCTGTGCTGTACATCACCGGCTGTTATGTCCAACACTTCCAGCAAACACAGCTGCTTTTGTGAACAAGACGTCTGCATATCTACAAAGGAACTGCTGAGTATTTTAATTTCATTATAGAGCGATCTGTGTATTACCAGTTGTCAGCTGTTACTGGTGCCAGCTGCACGCCCTCATTCTGTCACATCTCTATCACTATGAAGTTAACCCTGGCAATGCTTTCTACTACCATCGAATCTGGAAGTTGTCAACTTAATTATATTGATGTCGCATTTATGTTTATCTTAAGTGATAATATTGCCGATTAAGTAGATAGCCAAATGTCCAAAATGTTACACTGTATTGATTGCTCGTTGATTGAATTAATTGAACATTGAAATGTGTGTTATATGCATAATCGACGTGTTAACGCAGATTATTATTAGAGTACTCGTCATGCTGCTTCATGTTGCACTTGGTCGCCTCTTGTTGGACTTTTGAATCAAGTTCAATAGATAAATATTGTATTTAATTATGAAGCATGTTTATTTAAATGAATGTATTGATTGAATGTTGAATTATAAGAATGGTTTAATCCAGGGATGCCCATTACGTCGATCGCGAGCTACCGGTCGATCGTGGAGGGTGTGTCAGTCGATCGCAGACCAAGCATTAAAAAAATAAACCTAAAAATTTGTGATCATCAATCTTTACTACGACGTCACTTTCGTCACTTGATTGACATTCACGGCATGGCTTCTGAGATGACGCTGGCTGCTGCCAGATCATTATTAAGAAAACATGGCCGAGAGGAGGGCGAGAAACACTTTTTATTTCAACACTCTCGCGCCGTTCCTGCTGTCAAAACCCTAAAGAGAGACCGCACAGGTGCTGTCTTCACAATAAAAGCCCTGCTTCATCCTGCCTGCGCTAACAAAATAAGAGTCTCGGAAAGCTAGCGTGCACAAGTTAGTAAGCTACAGAGTTGGCCGTCAATGTATTTCTTGCAAAATGTATAAAAACAAGTATGGAAGCTGGACAAATAAGATGCCAAAAACTAACCACTTTTATGTGGTATTGGACAGAGCGGAGGACTTTTTTCTCCCCCATTCGAAAAGGTTGGCGTTATCAGCACTACAGTCTGATTCCAAACAATGCAAGTCATCAGAATCAGGTAATACACCAATTTATATTCTTGTCTTCATGAAACAAAAGAAATCTTTATGTGTTAAACATGCTTGTTTTATCATTAAACACCTTTAACGTGTTAACAAAAATGTCTCTTTCATAAATAATTAAATATAAATTATATATATGAAAGAGGTAAATTCCTTCGACTCGGTCAATTGAAAAGTAGCTCGCCTGCAGAAAAAGTATGGGCACGCCTGGTGGAATCCATTGCTTAGTCCTGTTCATACAGGCCAGGTTTAAGGACCACTTTGAGGGATGACAATTCCTGGACTAAACACCAGGAGGGTGAGCTGCTAGGCCATCAGTCTGAAGCCCAAACGCAGTCACCTGCTGGTGCGCTCCAAGCTGTCTTTCTTTTTTTATTTGTGGAACGTATAAAAACTCAACAATTTTGACCATGGACTTATATAATGTTTTACCAAGCATATGGACTGAATACGATGTACACAGTGTAAATACTGTACAGTATTTTGTACATATTTGTTTTTTTTTTGTCTTCTTTGGCGGTATAGCTCGGTTGGTAGAGTGGCCGTGCCAGCAACTTGAGGGTTGCAGGTTCAATTCCCGCTTCCGCCATCCTAGTCACTGCCGTTGTGTCCTTGGGCAAGACACTTTACCCACCTGCTCCCAGTGCCACCCACACTGGTTTAAATGTAACTTAGATATTGGGTTTCACTATGTAAAGCGCTTTGAGTCACTAGAGAAAAGCGCTATATAAAATATAATTCACAATCACAATCATATACTTATCTTGCATCGCAACCTGTATTGTGTGTCATTTGCCCAACATTTCCTCCGACCCAATCCAGACATTTGATACTGGCCTATTCATTACGCTATCTACTTCAAATAGTTACACATTGTATATGCTACATATAGCTATCTGCTACATGTTACGCTACCAACTAACATCAGCAATTTTACATGGCAATGTCAACATCTCCAAATTTAGATTAAAAATTACAACTAAGTTGCACATTACAATCAAACAGCTGTAATAAGTACAGTACTCGCAGTACAAACACTTCGAAAGACTGAACAGAAGACTGACAGGCACATTCAACAAAAATGGCAATGATTACGGCAACAAACCGAGGACAAAGTAAAATGAATGCATACTTGCAAATGAGACTGACATGTAAGAAAACAAGATATAACAACTGGGCAGCACAGTTATCATTATCGGCTTAGTGTTAAATGAAAAAAAGTTGTTTTTAGATAAGTTAATATTTACTACCACATGAACATACAAAAATTGGTATTCCCAGGTACTGGAATTTAGTACTGAATCGGTTCAAATGTAAAATATACCCATCCTTAAGTACTATAAACACAACCTATTTATGATGAAGGAAATATATATATTAGGGGTGGGCAAATTAATGCGTTAATTACGAGTTAACTCATCAATCTATTAACGCCGACGATTATTTTATCGTACATTTGCGTATGTTGTTTACATGCTTTTATTTTGTTAACGCCTTTTCTTAAAAAGATGGCGTCGCCCGGATGGGCTTCAGCCTCGAGGGGCTCTTGGTAAAGATGGAACATTTGGCAAAAATACCGGACAACTCTGCAAATTTCCTGGCTGGCTTACAGCGTGGTCACTCCGGGATCACTTACGACCGCCAGACAATTCTGAATGTGGATAGATCGGGCCGTTTTGGACTGAATGAGGCGTGCTTGCTAGACCGGCTAGCTAGCATGGGAATACTTTGCCGGCTACATCCAGCGGCCTGTGAAGCAGCGGAGTATATGTGTTGTCTGTCTATTTATGAATAATGCAGACCAGGAGTGTTGGCTGAGTTCTTAACGTTTGCTTTCAGAGCGTGCATATCACAACATACAAGATGCCGTCATGGCGACACAACCTATACCGGGCTACTGCGCATGCTCGTCACTCCTGTTGCATGCTGGGTAGGGGAGTTCTTTTTTTCCCTGGCTCATAACATCACAATATAGTACCATGTATATGATGCGTTCAGTTTATCAAAGCACCAAGCAAACAATCGGAAAATTCCCATCATATCAATTCCTAGATATGGTCATAATTATTTTAAGTGCACTACGCAGAATAAACACAACATTATTAATATTGCTACTACGGATAATTTGATCAAAAATTCCCTAAACAGCCCACTACCTATAATATAGGTTTTTTAAACATAAGACCCTGATAAAAAAAATGTTTCTGCTGTTACCTCAGAAATTGCCTGTTCAGATGTTATGATTGTGGCTCAGAGATTTGTATGTAGATTATATTTATTTTCCATAACAAACAAGATAACTTAAATACCCTGGCAGTGGCAATAAGCTTAAATGTTTGTATTTACATTTTTTTAGTTGATTTTCATCAAATATGCTATTTAACTGCTACTGTTTAACAAGGACTGATTTAAATTGTGTTTGCACAACAAATGTTTTGGCGCTTTTGTTCATGTGGGAGAATATTCCAATAAAGGTGCACTACACACTACTTTTGAATTCATTATTGGGCTTTGCGTATACAATGCAGTTAATCGCGTTTAATCTGAGAAATAGTGCGATTAACTTCGATTAAAATTTTTAATCGTTGCCCAGCCCTAATATATATATATATAGTAAGTCTGCTAGAAGAATATTTCTGCCCTCTTTGTGTTTAATGTTTAGCACCTTGACTCAATTTAAATGTATTCACCAGATAATCTTAACCACAGTAACTTCCGCAGAACAGCTGACTAATCTCCCAGATCACCTCTTCGCTAATGCTAAGAGGGTTAAAGGTCGTTGAATACATAGTATCTTGTAAGTAAATGCTTCTAAATCCTGAAGCATATGTGCCAGACTGAAGAGGTTTGCTGTTTTTTTTTAGTCCACCTATGTTGGCGATTTGATGTTTGGTTCATGTGCTTGAGAATGGCCATCGTTATTTAGTGAACTTTTGACTGAAGTGGCTGTAAATGTGAATAAAACAATGGTATACTGTATACAATATGGTATAAATCCGTTCAGTATTTGGACTGTCTGAGCTTGCACTAAACAATTTTTACCAACTAGGAGTCAGTTAATATTCACAAAGTTATTGTCCTTTCATCTCTTAAACCGTAAACATTCTTAAACATATCAGATTTAGTCATAGTGTCTTGATTCTACAAATGTGTCGGAGGTGAAAGGACAACGTGATGGCTGCTTAATCTGTTGAGACAAGTGTTTACGTGTCTGTCTGGACTGAGGCTCATCCTTAGCCCACCTCTACTTGGCAACTTAAATAGAAGCAGACATGTGTCTACATACTCGCAAACAGAAACTACCAAGTTTTTTTGTGTGGGTGTTGCTGGGTTACAATTATAGTCCATCTTCTCACGCTCTTTAAATGCGCCCTGTTGCCATTATTAAGTGGCACCTCCTAATAGACACACACGTTTGGATCCAATCAGGAAGTGAGATTAGCACCATAATTATGTCACACCGGTCTGAATCCCTGAAAATTGTGCATGGCGGCGTGGTAAACCCTGCAAAAAGTATGTTGAATTTATCTGTATCTCCCTTTTTACGTTTGTATAATTCATGTGATTTAGCATTGTAATTCCTGGGCAAAAATGGGCCACTTTAATTGCTGAAGATAAATTTAAATTTTTTTGTTTGTTAGTTTTTTTGACATACAATCTTAAAGTAAAAGTACCAATGATTGTCACACACACACTAGGTGTGGCGAAATTATTCTCTGCATTTGACCCATCACCCTTGATCACCCCCCTGGGAGGTGAGGGGAGCAGTGAGCAGCAGCGGTGCCCGCGCCCGGGAATCATTTTTGGTGATTTAACCCCCAATTCCAACCCTTGATGCTGAGTGCCAAGCAGGGAGGTAATGGCTCCCATTTTTATAGTCTTTGGTATGCCTCGGCCAGGGTTTGAAGTCACGACCTACCGATCTCAGGGCGGACACTCTAACCACTAGGCCACTGAGTAGGTTGGGGTCTCAAACTCACTTTATCTGGGGCCAATGGATGCAGAGTCTGGGTGAGGCTGGGCAGCAAGAAAACATTTTCAAAAAAAAAAAAATTTGCGCGCTCCTCAGCATGTCTATTTGTATAATGACGTTTCAAATTGTATTCCTTGTGCACGGCAACTTTCTCTGTGCAAATAAGACACCTCGGGGTGCCCCTGTGCTCAACAAAGAAATATTGCATCTCTCACTTTTCCTGGAATTGTCTTTGCTCATCACTAACCTTTCTCTTCACTGCAGGCTTTGAAAAAGACATATTTGGGGTTGTGGAATATATTTGTATTTAGCCGACGCACGGAAAATAATGTTATTTCCGCAGTGTGTGTTGTTCCGCTTTTCCTCTTTAGAGCAACACGGCGGTAGGCGGGATAGTGAGTGCAAAAAAGTGATGGCTCCCGGAGTGTTATCCGGCGTCATATAGAAATATATGTAGTGTTCATCGTGTGAGGCAATGCAAATTAAACAATAAAAAAAAATAAATAACAGTTTGAATTGGTCCAGGTTATCGGGGACTTTTATTACTGACGGACATGTGTCGCTGTGATACTGCAGCCAGGCACGTAAGAAAACCCTCGTCTCCATAGCAACGTCTCTGTCGCTTTCGCTCATTTGCCGCTTTTCCACTAAGGCAGGGGTAGGCAACCCAGAACGTTAAAAGAGCCATTTTGGACCCAAATAACACAACGCTGTCAAGCGCCATTCATACAAAACTTGCAGGTCGCACTTACATTAAACTTTCATATTAAGGTGGGGGCCGCAAAATATCGTCTCACGGGCCGCAATTGGCCTACGGGCCGCGTGTCTGAGACCCCTGGTCTACAAGGACTACGTGGATTATCTTGGTATCAAGATAAAGTGGAGATTTTAATGGTTATTGTATAATTTGTTTTGACTAATTTTACATTTAATATCTAGGCTACTGGGTAAGTTTTTAGATAAAGATGCTTATTCATTGAGTTTTAGCAGTCAAGGAAGGATACCTGCTGTTGGATTGATTGATTGATTAATTTATTGATTGAAACTTTTATTATTAGATTGCACAGTACAGTACATATTCTGTACAATTGACCACTAAATGGTAACACCCGAATAAGTTTTTCAACTTGTTTAAGTCGGGGTCCACGTAAATCAATTCATGGAACGATTTTGTGTTAACTTTCAAACGGTGCCACGTTTGTTACATAAGTCTTTTTTAAAGGAAAGGATTCATGAACAGACTGGTTGCTGGTCTCTGCCTGTTTACCAGTTTTAAACACTAAGTGCCTATAGTTTAAATTGTTTCCTTTTGTCCCAAAATTGCTTGTGTTTACGTATTTCCATCCATCCATACATTTTCTACCGCTTATTCCCTTTTAGGGTCGCGGGGGGCCGCTGGTGCCTATATCAGCTACAATCCGGCGGAAGGCGGTGTACACCCTGGACAAGTAGCCACCTCATCGCAGCGCCAACACAGATAGACCGACAACACTCAAATTAACACACTAGGGCCAATTTAGTGTTGCCAATCAACCTATCCCCAGGTGCATGTCTTTGGAGGTGGGAGGAAGCCGGAGTACCCTGAGGGAACCCACGCAGTCATGGGGAGAACATGCAAACTCCACACAGAAAGATCCTGAGCCCGGTATTGAACCCAGGACTACTCAGGACCTTTGTATTGTGAGGCAGACGCACTAACCCCTCCTTCACCGTGCTGCCGTGTTTACGTATTTGTGTTTATTAAATTAAACCTTGCGTACCAATTACTATTTTTCCAGAATTACTATCATCATTTATTGATATACGTATATTACCAAATGATTACCTTAAATATTAATAGAGCTGTAGATCTCAGTTATATTCAGCCAATGTTTCCTATTGTCACATTCTCAGTTATGCAGACATGCTTATAGACTTACTGTACATATCAATATGGATGTGGCTTACTATTGGGGGTAATGGCTGAATTAGCGCAAAAGGTGCCTGTGTTAGAATATTTTCATCCATCTTTGGTCATATAAATTTGATTTCAATCAAGGGTAGTTTGTTGGCATTAGACATGACATTTTAGTGGTATAATTTTTCTGTTAAAGGCATATACTGGCAAGACTTAAATTGCTAACTACACTGGCACCTCCTCTGGAACATTGATTTGGTTTTTTGTCCGACCTTCTTAAACCATCATGGCGGCACAGCCTAACACGTCTACGGCAGCCTCTCCTTACAGGGTAGCAGTTTTGTTAACCGTATTTTTCGGAGTATAAGTCGCTCCGGAGTATATGTTGCACCTGCCGACAATGCATAATAAAGAAGGAAAAAAACCATACATAAGTCGTAATGGAGTATAAGTCGCATGTTTGGGGGAAATTTATTTGATAAAACCCAACACCAAGAATAGACATTTGAAAGGCAATTTAAAATAAATATAGAACAGTGAACAACAGGCTGAATAAGTGTACGTTTTATGACGCATAAATAACCAACTGAGAAGGTGCCTGGTATGTTAACGTAACATATTATGGTAAGAGTCATTTAAATAACTATAACATATAGAACATGCTATACCTTTACCAAACAATCTGTCACTCCTAATCGATAAATCCCATGAAATCTTAAACATCTATTCCCTTACGTCCATCCATCCATTTTCTACCGTTTATTCCCTTTTGGGGTAGCGGGGGGCGCTGGCGCCTATCTCAGCTACAATCGGGCGGAAGGCGGGGTACACCCTGGACAAGTCGCCACCTCATCACAGGGCCAACACAGATAGACAGACAACATTTACACTCACATTCACACACTAGGGCCAATTTAATGTTGCCAATCAACCTATCCCCAGGTGCATGTCTTTGGAAGTGGGAGGAAGCCGGAGTACCCGGAGGGAACCCACGCATTCACGGGGAGAACATGCAAACTCCTCACAGAAAGATCCCGAGCCTGAGATTGAACCCAGGACTGCAGGACCTTCGTACTGTGAGGCAGACGCACTAACCCCTCTGCCACGTGAATGAGCTAAATAATATTACCGGTATTTGATATTTTATGGGAAAGTGTTAATAATTTCACACATAAGTCGCTCCTGAGTATAAGTCACACTCCCAGCCAAACTATGAAAAAAACTGCGACTTATAGTCCGAAAAATATGGTAATTGTAATGTTTTTAACCAAAGGAGTATGAATGTACAATGTGTGGAGTAGCTACAGGACTTCAAAAATGGAACTTCTAAATGTTACATATGCTTGCTCTTTGCACTGATGGTGAGCTTGGATTTTGCCAATATACAAGATTAATTCTACTGCCAAGGACCCACCGCAAGCGATGCGACAGAACGAGGAAGCAGAGTAGCAGTGGAGGAGTTCAAAAAAGGATAACAGCTAACCTGCACGGACAGGTGATTCTTACATTCTTAATGTCAAATGTCCGGTCACTGGGAAGCTAAATGGACTATTTACAATTGTGGAGAGCTTCCCTGCTGTATCAACGTTTTTACAGTGACATGGCTTAATGCAAAGATTACAAACTCGGAAGTAGGGCCGGGCGATACGGCCTTTTATTAATATCTCTATATTTTTGGGCCTTGTCACGATACACAATATATATCCTACTCAGTGGCCCAGTGGTTAGAGTGTCCACCCTGAGATCGGTAGGTTGTGAGTTCAAACCCCGACCGAGTCATACAAAAGACTATAAAAATGGGACCCACTGCCTCCCTGCTTGCCACTCAGCATCAAGGGTTGGAATTGGGGGTTAAATCATCATAAATGATTCCCGGGCGCGGCACCGCTGCTGCCCACTGCTCCCCTCACCTCCCAGGGTGTGATCAAGGGGATGGGTCGAATGCAGAGGACAAATTTCACCACACCTAGTGTGTGTGTGACAATCATTGGTACTTTAACTTATATATCGCGATATTTTGCCTTAGCCTTGAATGAACACTTGATGCATATAATCACACCAGTATGATGATTCTATGCGTCTACATTAAAACATTATTGTTCATACTGCATTAATATATGCTTATTTTAAACTTTCATGCAGAGAGGGAACTCACAACTACCGGTAAGTTAATTGACCCAAACTGTATTTATTAAGCAGTGGCACAAACATTCATGTTATTTCAAAACAGAAAGTGCGAGATTGTCAGAGACATTTTAAAACAAGCTATTAGTGCACTTTTGTGCCTGATATCACTAAGATGACATATCAAAACAGCACTAAATTTAAAGTGCACTTTTTGTACAGAACGCCATTCATGTAGTTAAAAAACAAATAAAGTTAAAACCTTTGTGCATGATGTCACACAAGATATTTCAATAACTTTAAAAAAAAAATGAGTTGCATAATAGGAAATCAAATAGAATATGTCCTTCGTTCTGTGGTAGGTTCCTGGGGACGTTATCTCCTTCCGTTGTAAATTTTTTTTTTTAATATGGTGTTGATCTGGAAATTGTTGCTTCGGCATTTTGTTGGTGTGGCACCGAACGGAGATGTTGACATGTAGAGTTTCAAACACTCTTCATTCTCTCGCGGGTGACTTTTCAAATGATGCTACAAATGATCAGTGCTGCTACTTTTTGTAGCAACACTTTTGCCGCATAATTGTTCAGCATATTCCCGCTTGAAGCCAAACCACAGCCAGAAGATGGACCCTGTACAATTTTCTTAGGAATGAATTTTTCCTTCATTTGTTACCTTCTCTCTCACGTATTACCATTCGCAACGCACCATTAGCACCACAGCTAATGTTACCCATGTAGCTACCTCTCTGCTCAGGGGGGGCGTGTGACGTTGCACGTGTGACGTATGTAAGAAAGTGCACTTGTTTTAAGTCTCTTTGAGAAGGAGAGACAATAAAGAGTGGGAAACGCATGTAGTGCAAAGCCCGCAGCTAAAAGCAACTGTGTGAGAATGTATACTCGAATATCACGATATTGTCATTTTCTATATCGCACGGAGACAAACCCGCGATATATCGATATATCGCCCAGCCCTACTCGGAAGTACAGCTATAGCGGCTAATTCTACATCGAGCAACCAATGATCTAAGCCTCCACGGGCAAGGTAAGAAGGGGAATTCTGGCTGTTTTTATGTTTACGAACTCTGGTGATGACAGTCTGTTATAATTCATACACGCTGCTGTCAGCACATTGATCTCATGGTTGTCAGGTGCCGAGGGAGCTGACGGCGATGTTTAATATAGCCGTGCATGTACCGCCATGCGCTAACAAGGAGACAACCATGGCGTGCAACGAGAAATCATCAGTGAGCGGCAGAAGGAGCATCCAGATGCTTTCTTCACAGTAGCAGGAGACTTTAATCAGGCAATGCTGAAGTCTGTTCTTCCCAAATTCCATCAACATGAGCCTCTACCAACTAGGAAAAATAACCTCTTTGACCTGGTTTATTCTGATGTCAAAAATGCATATAAGTCAGAACCCCACACAGGCAACTCGGACCACATTTCCATTATGCTCGCACCAGCATACAGTCCCGTAGTACGACGAGATAGGCCAGTAATCAGTAAGGTCAGAATACAAGAAGTATCTGCATTGATTGATTGAAACCTTTATTAGTAGATTGCAAATTTCAGTACATATTCCGTACAATTGACCACTAAATGGTAACACCCAAATACGTTTTTCAACTTGTTTAAGTCGGGGTCCACGTTAATCAATTCATGGTACAAATATATGTTATCAGCATAATACAGTCATCACACAAGTTAATCATCATAGTATATACATTGAATTATTTGCATTATTTACAATCCGGGGGGGTGGGATGAGGAGCTTTGGTTGATATCAGTACTTCAGTTATCAACAATTGCATCAACAAAGAAATGGACATTGAAACAGTGTAGGTCTTACTTAGTAGGATATGTACAGCGAGCAGAAAACATAGTGAGTTCAGATTGCATAAGAACAAGTATATACATTAGAAATAAATTTGATTATTTCCATTAGGTTATTTACAATCCGGGGTGATGGGATGTGAATGGAGGAGGGTATTGGTAAAGTGTTGAAGTTGCCTGGAGGTGTTGTTTTAGAGCGGTTTTGAAGGAGGATAGAGATGTACTTACTTTTACACCTGTTGGGAGTGCATTCCACATTAATGAGGCATAGAAAGGGAATGAGTTAAGACCTTTGTTAGATCGGAATCTGGGTTTAACGTGGTTTGTGGAGCTCCCCCTGGTGTTGTGGTTATGGCGCTCATGAAGTAGTTTGACATGTACTTCGGTATCAGGGAAGTGTAGCGGATTTTATAGACTAGGCTCAGTGCAAGTTGGTTTACTCTGTCCTCCACCCTGACCCAGCCCACTTTGGAGAAGTGGGTTGGAGTGAGGTGTGATCTGGGGTGGAGGTCTAAAAGTCTAAAAAAGCCCTCCAGGACTGCTTTGTCACAAGACAGTGTTACATTTTTAGACCGGCTGCAACATATGACGATGTGATAGACTTACAGGAATTCCCCAAATTTGATATAAATTATTTCACCATGTGTATATAGGATGTGACGGTGGTGAAAACAAGAGGTGCCCTAACCAAAAGCCATGGCTGACAGAGGACGTGTGCACTTTCCTGAAGGTACGTGATGTCGCTTTTTAAATCCAGAGACCATGCAGCTATAAGGAGACTTAAGTATGGAATTAAGGAAACAAAACGACAGTACACACAGCAACTCAATAGGCACTTTATTGACCACAAGGACAGAGGAGGACTGTGGCAGGGATTCAATATTACGCACGATAAACCACTCTCCTTGTGTTTGTGTATGCCAAGCCCCTTGCTTCGAGACAAACTAAATACATTATTTGCCCGAAGCTACAAACACTTATAGGCACAACATCCCTTATTTAAGTAAGTGCATCTCTATATTCCTTCAAAACTGCTCTAAAACACCTCCAGGCAACTTCAACCCTTTACTAATACCCTCCTCCATTCACATCCCATCTCTCCGGATTGTGAATAACCTTAAATAATCAAATGTATTTCTAATGTATATACTTGTTCTTATGTTCTCTGCTCGCTGTACATATCCTACTAAGTCACACCTCAACTGTTACAATGTCCATTTTTCTGACGATGCAATTGTTGATAACTGAAGTTCTGATATCAACCAAAGCTCCTCATCCCACCCCCCCGATTGTAAATAATGTAAATAATTCAATGTATATACTATGATGATTAACTTGTGTGATGACTGTATTATGCTGATAGTATATATTTGTACCATGAATTGATTAACGTGGACCCCGACTTAAACAAGTTGAAAAACTTATTCGGGTGTTACCATTTAGTGGTCAATTGTACGGAATATGTACTGAACCGTGCAATCTACTAATAAAAGTTTCAATCAATCAATCAAATTTCCGCTCGTACCAGGGGACAACTGACAACCGTTCAAGTACGGAGGACCATGGTCCGCAATAACCCAAGCACAGGTGCAGGTCCCTGGATAACACTTTGTGTTCTTAAAGGCCTACTGAAAGCCACTACTAGCGACCACGCAGTCTGATGGTTTGTATATCAATGATGAAATATTAACATTGCAACACATGCCAATACGGCCTTTTTAGTTTACTAAATTGCAATTTTAAATTTCCCGGGAGTTTTTTTCTTGAAAACGTCGCGTAATGATAACGCTGTTAGGAAATATGAGCGCTGCGCACACACACGGCTAAAAGTCGTCTGCTTTAACGGCACAATTACACAGTATTTTGGAGATCTGTCTTGCTGAATCCTTTGCAATTTGTTCAATTAATATTGGAGAAGTCAAAGTAGAAAGATGGAGTTGGGAAGCTTTAGCCTTTAGCCACACACACACGGTGATTCCTTGTTTAATTTTCAGGGAGGTGAAACTTTACTATGGATCACAGCGAACATGGATCCCAACCGAATGTCAACTAGCAGGTTTCGGTGAGAAAATTGTGGTAAAAATTCGCTTCTTAGCGGAGATCAGCTGAGCTTGTGCCGCCCATAAAGCTGCCGTCGACTTCCCTAAGACACTGCGCGTCAACACATCCGTGGACACACACCTCCAACTATCAGGTAATGTTAAACTCACTAAAACACTAGCAACACAATAGAAAGATAAGAGATTTCCCAGAATGATGCTAGTAAATGTGTAGAAAAACATCTCAATCCGTCCTAATGCAATCGCGTTTTTTTTTTTTCTAGTCCGTCGCTATCAATATCCTAAAACCGAATCTTTCATCCTCGCTCAAATTAATGGGGAAATTGTCGTTTTCTTGGTCGGAGTAGCACTTTTTGTTGGAGGCTCCCATTAAAATCAATGTGAAGATGTGAGGAGCCATCAACATGTGACGTCATCGTCTGCAACTTCCGGTAGAGGCAAAGCTTTTCTCCAGTTGCGAACTTTATCGTGGATTTTCTCTACTAAATCCTTTCAGCAAAAATATGGCAATATCGCGAAATGATCAAGTATGACACATAGAATGGACCTGCTATCCCCGTTTAAATAAGAACATCTCATTTCAGTACGCCTTTAAGTTGGGATGATATTATACAAAACCTACTTTTCTTACTTGTTGGTGCTTGGTTTTTGTGTATTTGGGATAATCCATAAATGGAAAATTTCCATTTATGGGTGAGTTTATGGGCCAAACTATATCGGATATGATAGAATACAATCCATATTGCATAGCTCGACACTCATGTTAGCGGCAGTGCTAGCACAGTTAGGGATGTTCTGAAGTAGCGACTTGCCCAGGGTGTACCCCGCATTCCGCCCGATTGTAGCTGAGATAGGCTCCAGCCCGCAAACCCCCCCCGCGACCCCGAAGAGAATAAGCGGTAGAAAATGGATGTTCTGTGTTTTAGCGATACAGTAGGCCTCATGATGGCATTGTGTTTATATGTATGAGCGTACATGTGTACCTTGTTTGAATGTTAATAATAAAATTGTAGTCTTCAAGACATTTAATATTGCTTCAAAAATGTTTCTGTGCTACAAATAATATTCTATGCTACTTTTTTTTTTTTTCCATTTAGTATCACGGGTGCTACTACTGTAAAATCGAAGCGTGATGGACTGAGAAATCATTTTGTCAGTGTTTGGCTCTGTATTTTGGAATTAGTTTAGCAGTTAAGGTGGCAGCGTGTTCAAAAAGGCAGGCACAGAGAAAAAAACATTGCTGCCGGCTAGAGTGCTGGCCAGGCTCCTTGGAGGTAAGTGTCAAGTACACGGTCCCGGTAAGGATGATTTCCCCCTTTCCTCTCAATGACAGCATCTCAGTTACATTGCGGCAATTTCCGCAACTTTCCGCATTTGGTTTCTGTTTTTAGCGATCCATTCGCGATTCCAATGACGCTTAAATCCATCTTTCGCGTGCCCCGTAATTGGAAGTGGGGCAGTAAAAGGCTGTTCCGCCGTGTCTTTTTATATGCTTTGCAGCGGCACCTGAATGAATGTGACAGATTGTCAGCTGGATAAAAAAAGTACAGACAGCCGTAGCATTAGTCCAGCATTTTAAAGGTCCTCAAAAATACTGGTACTCTGTATTCATCTCAAGAGCCCCACCATTGTTACATTACCAAAAAACCACACTTGGTCAACTCCCATCGGCATGTAGCTCTAACACCGATAGTGGCGAAATGTTTTCAACGCCTGGTTACCCAACCGCCCCATTAATGATGCAATGTCTACAATCCTTCACTTCACACTGTCCCACCTTGATCAGAAAAACACCTACACAAGGCTTCTGTTCTTGGGTGTCAGCTGTGCATATAATATAACACAATCATTCTTGAGCAGCTAGTGAAAAAACTGCAGCTGCTGAAGGTAAGCAATTGCATTTGCAACTGCGTTTTCAACTTCCCAACCCAGCATAGAACTAACGTAGAAATAACTAAGTAAGCCATCTAAAGAACATTAGTCTAGGGCTATATATCGATATACGCGATATATCGCGGGTTTGTCTCTGTGCGATAAAGAAAATTACTATATCGTGATATTTGAGTACACGTTCTCACGCAGTTGCTTTTAGCTGCTGGCATCACACTACAAGCTCTTTCCACTATTTCTTGTCTCTCCTTCTAACATACGTCCATCCATGCATCCATCTTCCTCCGCTTATCCGAGGTCGGTTCACGGGGGCAGTAGCCTAAGCAGGGAAGCACAGAATTTCCTCTCCCCAGCCACTTCGTCCAGCTCTTCCCAGGGGATGCCAAGGTGTTCCTAGGCCAGCGGGGAGACATAGTCTTTACAATATGTCTAGTCACATACGTGTACGCCCACGCGGAGCAGAGAGGTAGCAGTATGGGTAATGTTAGCTGTGGTGCGAGTGGTAATACGAGAAAAAGAAGGTGCGAATCTGGTAACTAATGAAGGAAGAATTAATTCCCAAGAAAAACAGCAGGGGCTCCATCGTCTGGCAGTGGTTTGGCTTCAAGTGGGAATATGTCGAACAGACAACCGTAATTGGTCAAGTGTCGGGCAAAAGCTACAAAAAGTAGCAATAATGCTAATATGTAGCATCATTTGAAAAGTCACCTGCTAGAGAATGAAGAGTGCTTACTCCGCATGTCAACATCTCCATTTCGGTGCCACACCAACAAAATGCAAAGGCAACCATTTCCAAATCAACACCGTATGAAAAAAATAGTCAAGAACATAAGGAGATAACGTCCGCAGTAACCTGCAACATAGCGATTTGATTTCCTATTATGCAGCTCATTTTTATTTGAGAGTTATTGAAATATCTTGTGTGAAATCATGCTCAAAAGTGCACTTTATTTGTTTTAAACTATTGTAGTGGCGTTCTCTACAAAAAGTATACTTTAATTTAGTGTTGTTTTGATATGTCATCTTAGTGACATCATGCACAAAAGTGCACTAATAGCTTGACAATCTTGCACTTTCTGTTTTGAAATGACATGAAAGTTTGTCCCACTGCTTAATAACTGTTTAATAAATGCAGTTTTGCTCAATTGACTTAGTTGTGATTTCCCTCTCTGCATGAAAGTTTAAAATGAGCAAATATTAATGCAGTCTGAACAACAATTTTTAATGTAGACACATTGATTATATGCATCAAGTCTTCATTCAAGGCTAAGGCAAAATATGGAGGTATATATCATTTATCGTGATATGCCCAAAAAATATCGAGATACTAAAAGGCCATATCGCCCAGCCTTACATTAGTCCACATAAGGAGTTAGATACATTTAGGGCGAGAGAAAATGGAAAGGCCAGATTTATAAAAAAAAAAGGCAAAGTCTGCCGCTACTATTACATACTGACATTATTTTGAAGGCCGAAATGCCGCTTCAAGATGTGGCTGCGGGAAACTGGGTGTGTTACATGGAACAGATGTTAAAGACGTGCATTTTAGAAAAAGCTTTGTCGTCTGCGTATACATACAAAATATGATAGAAGAAGAAATAAACAATGCCAGTAAGCAGGACATTATCTCCCATAAAATATTTTCTCCGGACTTGGGCGAAAAAGGAACCTTTCAAAACTATACGCGATTGGTCAATGAAACTATCCTGAAACGCCCATTAGGTTTGTGTCATAATAGAAACGCCCAGGCTGCAGCTGGACCCTTCACCCATCATCTTCTCCTTGTTACCATCTGGAAGAAGATGCAGAAGCATCAGCAGCAGGACTAGCAGGAAACATAATTATTTTTATCCATGGGCTTTAAGACTGATTAACAGCCTGTGCCCACTCTCCAAATATACCCCCGAGGACATAATCCAACTGGACTAAATGTGAGAGCCAAATTAATTTTATGTGCTTTTTTTAACTATTTATTAATCCATTTGCTCCAAATTTAAACTTGTTTTTAAAACTTTTTATGATTTTGCACTGCAGGACTGGTTGAGAACAGCATTAAATGACATAATGTATATGTATTAATGTATATTTACACACTCTGGAGATGACAAAGGAATCCTGAACCTTGGTGGACTTTTGATTTGTTCAGATTTTGTCAGAAAAATAATGGTAAAAGAAACGATCTGTTCTACGGTCAGAAATTGATTGCACTAACTGGTGATGTTTTCATCAATGTTATTAGCTGCTACACAACAAAAGTTACCTCTGGTTAATTTAAAATTCCAAAGTGTGATTAACCATAATTTGACACAAAATTTTTATTTAAAAATTGTATACATCACTTCCTGTTGCAGAGTAGACACTTCTGTGTTATGGTCATTGGAGTATATCCTGTATCGATCCCTCTGATAGCACACGTGAACAATTGTATAGTTTAGTTGCTCAGACAGCAATATGTTGGTAAAATTTTGGTGTATGGATTTTTTTAAAATGTGGAAACACTGGCAGGGCTGCCAAGTTTCAGAACATGACAAGAGTGAGCCTTTAGTGGTATTATGCGTTTGAAAAGAATGTGGCCATTTTTTTTTTAACATCAATTTGACCTTACCATGAATTGATTTACATGGACCCGGACTTAAACAAGTTGAAATACTTATTCGAGAGTATGTACTGAACTGTGCAATCTACTAATAAAAGTTTCAATCAATCAATCAAAAGCCTGTTTTAACGTTGATTTATACCTAAGACTACTACCTCACCTCCGACAGCTCTCCCTGGACTTAGGGTTTCTCATGTTCGTCTCAATTAAGCAGAAAATACAAATGAAAATCAGCTCCATTGTTTTCTCTGGCTCTTCTGTCTCATCCTCTGCATCTGTGTTCTCAATTTGTATATCTCCTACATATCTGTCCTAAATCCTTTCTAATCTCTCCATCTTCCAGTGTTGCCAAGTCCTCCGTAAGGAAAGTAGCTATTGGCTCTCATAAAAGTTGCTAGAATTTGATAGACGACCAAATTAGCTAATTTGCATAATTGAATGTAATGGACTCCGTAGAAGAGGAATAACATAGTGGGAGACAAAAAAAAGTGTAATAAAAATGGCAAATTCTGATTATCTTCCTAACATTTTCTTCTGTTGATTCATTGTTCAGTTCTACATTAAGAGTAGGGCTGGGCAATATATTGATAAACGTGATATATCGCGGTGTTGTCCCTCTGCGATATAGAAAATGACTATCGTGATATTCGAGTATACCTTCTCATGCAGTTGCTTTTGGCTGCGGGCATTACACTACAGCAGGGGTGTCAAACTCAAATACAGAGTGGGCCAAAATTCTAAACTGAACAAAGCCGCGGGCCAAAGTTGAACAACTTAACCTTTTAATAGGGACCCAAACAAGTTTTGCATTGAATATTGAACAAGCAAGGCATATATAATTTTATAGTGACATGCAAAATCGCGTTTTGTTGGTAGCGGGGGTGTATTTTGTAGCGTCCCGGAAGAGTTAGTGCTGCAAGTGGTTCTGGGTATTTGTTCTGTTGTGTTTATGTTGTGTTACGGTGCGGATGTTCTCCTTAAATGTGTTTGTCATTCTTGTGTGGTGTGGGTTCACAGTGTGGTGTAACAGTGTTAAAGTTGTTTATACGGCCACCCTCAGTGTGACCTGTATGGCTGTTGACCAAGTATGCCTAGCATTAACTTGTGTGGGTGTAGAAGCCGCATATATTACGTGACTGGGCCGCCACGCTGTTTGTATGGAGGAAAAGCGGACGTGACGACAGGTTTTGAAGCAGCATGCCCATTACGTCGATCACGAGCTACCAGTCGACCGCGGGGGGTGTGTCAGTCGATCTCCAGCCAGGCTTTTAAAAAAAATAGACCTAAAAATTAGTGATCATCAATCTTCACCAAGACGCCACTTAAATGACATTCACGGTACCGGAGGGTCTTGTGAGATGACGCTGGCTGCTGCAAGATCATTATTATTAAAAATGACCGAGAGGAAGGTGAGAAACACTTTTTATTTCAACAGACTCTCGACCCGTACCTTCAGTCAAAACTCTAAAGGCCGACTGCACATTTCCTATCTTCACAATAAAAGCCCTGCTTCATGCTGCCTGCGCAAACTAAATACAGAGTCTCGGAAAACTGGCGTGCACAAGCGATCCCTCAGAAAGCTGGCGTGCACATCACTTGTGCACGCCAGCTTTCTGAGACTCTTATTTTGTTTGTCCAGGGTGTACCCCGCCTTCCGCCCGATTGTAGCTGAGAAAGGCGCCAGCGCCCCCCGCGACCCCAAAAGGGAATAAGCGGTAGAAAATGGATGGATGGATGGAATACATGTTACTTTTAGACTGCTAATCAACATATTCTTGCCACAAGGTGCCACACATTAGAACAATATGCAATAACTTACGTAAAAAAATACAAACCCTGTTTCCATTTGAGTTGGGAAATTGTGTTAGATGTAAATGTGGACTCGTCAGACCACAGAACACTTTGCAACAGTCCATCTTAGATGATCTCGGGCCCAGAGAAGCTGGCAATGTTTTTGGATGTTGTTGATAAATGTCTTTCACTTTGCATAGTAGAGCTTTAACTTGCACTTAGAGATGTAGTGACAAACTGTTTTTAGTGACAGTGGTTTTCTGAAGTGTTCCTGAGACCATGTGGTGATATCCTTTAGAGATTGATGTCGGTTTGTGATACAGTACTGTCTGAGGGATCGAAGGTCACGGTCATTCAATGTTGGTTTCCGGCCATGCCGCTTATGTGGGGTGATTTCTCCAGATTCTCTGAACCTTTTGATGATATGGAGCGTAGATGTTGAAATCCCTAAATTACTTGCAATTGCACTTTGAGAAATGTTGTTCTTAAACTGACTATTTGCTCAGGCAGTTGTGGACAAAGGGGTGTACCTCGCCCCATCCTTTCTTGTGAAAGACTGACTGGGAAGCTATTTTTATAGCCAATCATGGCAACCACCTGTTCCCAATTAGCCTGCAAATAAGTGTTTGATGAGCATTCCTCAACTTTATCTGTATTTATTGCCGCCTTTCCCAACTTCTTTGTCACGTGTTGCTGGCATCAAATTCTAAAGTTAATGATTATTTGCAAAAAAGAATAAGTTTATCAGTTTGAACATCAAATATGTTGTCTTTGTAGCATATTCAACTGAATATGAGTTGAAAATGATTTGCAAATCATTGTATTCCGTTTATATTTACATCTAACACATTTTTCCAACTCATATGGAAGTGGGGTTTGTATTTAAAAAAACAAAAAAAAAAAAACAACGGGCTTCACGGTGGCAGAGGGGTTAGTGCGTCTGCCTCACAATACGAAGGTCCTGCAGTCCTGGGTTCAAATCCAGGCTCGGGATCTTTCTGTGTGGAGTTTGCATGTTCTCCCCGTGAATGCGTGGGTTCCCTCCGGGTACTCCGGCTTCCTCCCACTTCCAAAGACATGCACCTGGGGATAGGTTGATTGGCAACACTAAAAATGGTCCCTAGTGTGTGAATGTGAGTGTGAATGTTGTTTGTCTATCTGTGTTGGCCCTGCGATGAGGTGGCGACTTGTCCAGGGTGTACCCCGCCTTCCGCCCGATTGTAGCTGAGATAGGCGCCAGCGCCCCCCGCGACCCCAAAAGGGATTAAGCGGTAGAAAATGGATGGATGGATGGAAAAAAACAACCACCTCAGCCTTTTTCGGTTATTAATCACATTAATTTAAACCTCGATGTCAATTTGAAATAGCTGCGGGTTGGTCAGGCCTGGGCTAGTCCTTCAGATAATGTTCATTTGTGGGGTATATTCTTCTTTTTACACAGAAGTGGTGTTCCTTTTGGATTAAGTCTCACAAAAAAAGCCAATGGACCTTTGATGCTAATGAGGGATATACCATGAACTGATTTACGTGGACCCCGACTTCAACAAGTTGAAAAACTTATTTGGGTGTTACCATTTAGTGGTCGATTATACGGAATATGTACTGTACTGTGCAATCTACTAATAAAAGTTTCAATCAAACGAAATAAAAATGTCATAACCTGGTTATTGTGACCAAAATAATCAAGGTAATCATTATTATCACGGTATTCTTGAATGTGCTCAAAAAATACTTATAGGAAATAAATCAGTTTTATCGAGTTATATGTTGTAGACGATTTAAAAAATAAGTGTTTTTCTCTTCTTGGATACTTTTTGCTCTAAAGAGCTTCAGTAGCTGTCATTTCCTTAGTAGAGATAAACACACACACACAGCTACAACATGGCTATTTCGAACGAGAGCGAGAAAGAAAACAAAAGTCTTGTCAGTGGTTTGGATTTGTGACAACAGGCGTAGAGCACGTGACAGTACACTGCTAAGTTTATTTAACAAGGTAGAAGCAACACAACATTATTCCAGCATCCAGCCAAGTGGGGGAAATGCAACAAGATGAACAAACAAACAAACTTGCACTAAAAAGCAGCTTACTGTAACTGAATAGTTTATTTCAAATACCAGTTGAGTGTAACAACAAGTTGTCTCAATATTGAAGCTATTATCATATATATCTTATGTGTGACATCTACGGACTAACAAAGTTTGCGGGTAAATAGATATGATCAAAATAGTATCGATATCAGAGATTCCAGAGCTATTTTGAGAGATAATGAGGATGCCAGACACGTCATAGCGTGACAAAGAGGTCGGTACCGCAGATCCTTTCATCACCAACAACAATCCAAATCATGCAGACTTTGTCGGACCCAAAAATGTTTATGGTTGATCCTGAATATAAGGAAATTGAGCTAAAAGTTTTAGAAGCTCTGCTAAACAGATCCAGTTGTAGTCAAAAGCTGTAGCATCATGGAGCAGTATTGCTAAGTGCTAAACAAGAAATACAAGCATAATAACATGATAGCTTACTGTACAATGTCTGCTCTTACTTTGATCACGACTGATAAGATGTCCATATCTTCCTGGTTAGATAAATAATTAATCATGATGCACACAAAGGGTTAACAAGGAAAAGTCTCCCTGCAGACACTGTTTTCAATTGTGTGTGTCGGTCTCCATCTCCGGGTATACATTGAATATCACATACGAATGTTGGATTAATTGTAAATAAGTTATCTCCATCCATCCATCCATTTCCTACCGCTTATTCCCTTTCGGGGTCGCGGGGGGCGCTGGCGCCTATCTCAGCTACAATCGGGCGGAAGGCGGGGTACACCCTGGACAAGTCGCCACCTCATCGCAGGGCCAACACAGATAGACAGACAACATTCACACTCACATTCACACACTAGGGACCATTTAGTGTTGCCAATCAACCTATCCCCAGGTGCATGTCTTTGGAAGTGGGAGGAAGCCGGAGTACCCGGAGGGAACCCACGCATTCACGGGGAGAACATGCAAACTCCACACAGAAAGATCCCGAGCCTGGATTTGAACCCAGGACTGCAGGACCTTCGTATTGTGAGGCAGACGCACTAACCCCTCTGCCACTGTGAAGCCAATAAGTTATCTCATTTTATTCAAATATGATTGTTTGCTCATGCATTGTGTAGACTAGCTGAAGAGAAATGAAACTTGGCGTTAGATTGAAATTAGGTTGACCCATCAACTTCAAAGAGGAATTGGCAGATGGCCCAGAGCAACGCAGGAAGTTGCTGAATCCTCTGTACTGTGTATTTGCATGTGTTAAGTTCTCACTACAGGTGTTTGGTTTCCAACACAGCTGCAAATACCCCCCCTCCTCTAGTGCAGCTGTGTGTGTGTGTGTGTGTGTTCGTAATGTAGGGCTTTCCCAAATGAATTAAAAGGCGAGGAGAGTGAAGAATGTTTTCAGAGTAAATTAGGAGCCTGTAACTGACAACTATCTCCAGTTACTCTCCTCGTACGAGAAAAAAAATCACTGGTTTGTCTTCTATTCTCTGTTTCTGTCTCTTTATAATGTCTCACGGTATTTGACCCTGACAACGAAGAACTTCTTGATTCAAGGCTAAATCCTCCTAATATCCGGATAAGAGCCATGATTTATAATCTAGAATAACTTTGATGAGCCGAGACGCGATAATGCAGAAGCAGCAGGACATCGCTGCCGGTTCACATCAAAAGGAAAAAAATAGTCGGTCAGCTTTAGAGCCTATAATAACATCGCTAATATTTGGTTAATATTCAGATCACGATTTGTATATAAAGTATTGTTGGTGGGTTTTGGATGGTTATTTGGAGAGAGTTGTGGGCGGAATAGAGAGCCCCCAATGACGGAATATTTATGTATTTGTTTACAACTTAGAATGCATTATAAAACAAAACATGTACATGTCTTATATAGGGATTGTGAATGATGGACAGAACATCCCTCTATTTTTTACGTATTTTCAGTGTGACTGATCTGATACTGTGGTCAGAGTGCAGAAGTGTTACTCCAGTGACGTCAATCCACGGAAATTACCGAAGACGTTTGGCGTCCAATATTTAAAATGGCTGACTGAGTTTGTGGCGTTTTGTGATCTTTAGACAGTTTTTTCACATGCTTTGCGGATTGTATGTACAATTGAGTATGGTTTAATCTATACAATGAAACACAATTACCGTGAGCATATAGTCAACTTGTTTTTCCATGCTACTGATACTTTAGGCAGTGGTTCTCAAATTGGGGTACGCGTACCCCTGGGGTACTTGAAGGTATGCCAAGGGGTACTTCAGATTTTTTAAAAATATTCTAAAAATAGCACAAATCCTTTATAAATATGGTTATTGAATAATACTTCAACAAAATATGAATGTAAGTTCATAAACTGTGAAAAGAAATACAACAATGCATTATTCAGTGTTGACAGTTAAATTTTTTGTGGACATGTTCCATAAATATTGACATTAAAGATTTCATTTTTTGTGAAGAAATGTTTAGAAATAAGTTCATGAATCCAAATGGATCTCTATTACAATCCCCAAAGAGGGCACTTTAAGTTGATGATTACTTCTGTGTGTAGAAATCTTTATTTATAATTGAATCACTCGTTTTTAGTAATTTTGATATCTTTTTTTCCAAATAGTTCAAGAAACACCACTACAAATGAGCAATATTTTTGCACTGTTATATAATTTAATAAATCAGAAACTGATGACATAGTGCTGTATTTTACTTAATCTATTTTTTTCTACCAAAAATGCTTTGCTCTGATTAGGGGGTACTTGGATTAAAAAAAATGTTCACAGGGGGTACATCACTGAAAAAAGGTTGAAAACCACTGCTTTAAGGTACCATGTATGAAAAGAAAGGAGCACAGTAGAGAACATGTGGTGCCCAAAAATGAGAAAAGCCTGAATTTATCCACTTACTGAAACTATAGAGCCTTCTCAATGTTTGCATACAATGTATAAGGCTTAATTTTTGGTTAACTAACAACTTTATAAAAATCAGGATTTTGCTCAAAGTCATTCGTCGTAAGAAAAGAAGATGTAAGTGTGTGCATGTCACGTATCCCCGTAAATTGTGGCATTGTCTGTCTCCTTTCAAACAACTATTTTTGATAAAATAAAAGCAAAACGTGATTATTATCCGTCATTTGTATTTGTTGATTTCTTTCAGAAGTAGGGGGAAAAAAGCATAAATTTCATTTTTGTAAAACTAAAATAAAATATAAAATTTTTAGAGCTTTAATTATATATAAACTGAAATTGTTTGAACAAGTTAGTTGTTTTAACCAACTAAAATTGCATGCTTTGTATTTATTATGCTTCCCTGACAGTGTTTTATTCTTTAAAAGGTTATCTTCTTTAATGGTTAAGATTTTAAAATTGGTTTGTGCTGCAGCACTTTAAGATGTATTTAAATATTACTCCAATGCCTGTTTCTGGTGGGCATTGTGGTATCCTACTCGATTCAGCGGTTCTTGAAAGCAGCGTAAAAAGACCTCCGTCTTGTATTCCACAAAGTATAGAATGATCACTATGTGTTAAAATAGCACAGCTTGTAGGTTCAATGTGCACAATTAAATAGCTTAGTTGTGTTTGTATAAGTTCTGATTTGGGTATGTTTTTTAATGTCTATTGTTTTTTTGTGTTTAGTGAGCTGGCATCTGTCAGTCTGTGAGTTTATCAAACTGCAGTTATCGATCAAGGTGTTCGATCATTTTAATTTAAAACGGTAATATTAATCATATGTAGTTTTACCGCGGTTATCATTAATAAATTTTTTTGTTACAGCCCGAATGCTTACTAAACTAAAGTGTCACCAAGTATGGGATCGACTGATTTTTTTGTGTGTCATCAACCATGAATGCTAGGGCTGCGAATCTTTGGGTGTCCCACGATTCGATTCAATATCGATTATTGAGGTCACGATTCGATTATATGTCGATTTTTTTCAATTCAACGCGATTCTCGATTCAAAAACGATATTTTTCAAATTCAAAACAATTCTGTATTCATTCAATACATAGATTTCAGCAGGATCTACCCCAGTCTGCTGACATGCTAGCAGAGTAGTAGATTATTAAAAAAAAGCTTTTATAATTTTAAAGGACAATGTTTTATCAACTGATTGCAATAATGTAAATTAGTTTTAACTATTAAACGAACCACAAATATGACTTATTTTATTTTTGTGAAAACATTGGACACAGTGTGTTGTCAAGCTTATGAGATGCGATGCGAGTGTAAGCCACTGTGACACTATTGTTCTTTTTTTAAAATTTGTATAAATGTGTAATAATCATTTAAAAAATGGATTTTTAATCACTGCTATGCTGAAATTATAACTAATATTGACACTGTTGCTGATAATATTCATTTTTGTTTCACTACTTTTGGTTTGTTCTGTGTGGTGTTTGTGTCTCCTTTCAATTGCTCTGTTAATTGCAGTTCTGAGTGTGGCTGGGTCAGGTTTGGTTTTGGAATTGGATTGCATTGTTATGGTATTGCTGTTTATTGTTTTGGATTGAATTAAAAAAAAAAAAGATTTGATTGTGAATCGCACAACGTATTCGATTCGTATTCGAATCAATGTCTTCTCACACCCTTAATGAATGCAGTGTCCCTTCTTTTAAGAAATGCTGTACAAAAAGACACAAAAGCCCCCCAAAAATTGCAACACGGATGATGATTGCTCAGCTGCCAATTCATTCTTGACAGCGGTTCAAACTACTGAAATAGCACTACCTTGGTTGCATTCAAATTCAGAGGTTTACATATTCGATGTAATATACAGAGTAAATCTTGAACAATAAACCAGGCAGTTCAAACAAATCCTGATTAGCCATGAATTGATTAACGTGGACCCCGACTTAAACAAGTTGAAAAACTTATTCGGGTGTTACCATTTAGTGGTCAATTGTTCAGACTATCGACTGTAATGTGCAATCTACTAATAAAATGTTCATTCAATCGATCAAGATGTTGTGAAACTCACCGAGGCCAAGTCGGTGCTCTCCTCACAGCCTGGACATAGTTTCTCCTCACGCCTGCCCCATCAATCCTCAGGTTTGCTCTTTGCAAAAGTCTTACCCTGGATTTGTGAGGGCGTGGAAGAGCTGCGGACGAATAAGATGCAGCAAAAGGACCCTAACCTCCATATGAGAGAGGGGCCGGGAGACGGAATTAAGAAAGAGGCGAAAATCAGAGAAGGTGTTGTTCAAAGGGATGGAAAGATGAGTGGGCGAGAATGTGCGTGTGTGCGCGGGCTAAGCTTCCTTACTGCGAGATGCTAAGCGAGGTCAACGTTGACCATGCCGGCTCACATGACCATCGAGACCGCCTGTAATCTCTTAATCTTCCGCTCCACCGCTGCTGTTCTTGTCCAAACAAACACTTGACAAGTTGGATTATCTCACCTGCCTTCCTGTACCTGCTTACACGCACTTCCTGACGCTCTTTCTCTCGTATTTCTCGACTATGTCTGCCTCCCTTCTTTTCAGTCATAATGTGCTGTTTTTTAATCTTTGGTTCACTCCTAGCTCTCTTTCTGTACACCTGACCCTAGGGCTGGGCGATACGGCCTTTTTTTAATATCTCGATATTTTTAGGCCATATCCCGATACACAATATATATCTCGATATTTTGCCTTAGCCTTGAATGAACACTTGATGCATATAATCACAGCAGTATTAAAAGATTACAGTTGGTACTAAATGCAGCTGCTAGACTTTTGACAAGAACAAGAAAGTTTGATCACATTACGCCTGTACTGTATATACCTTTATATACATATATACATACATATATACCTGTACTGGCTCACCTGCACTGGCTTCCTGTGCACTTAAGATGTGACTTTAAGGTTTTACTACTTACGTATAAAATACTACACGGTCTAGCTCCAGCCTATCTTGACGATTGTATTGTACCATATGTCCCGGCAAGAAATCTGCCTTCAAAGGACTCCGGCTTATTAGTGATTCCCAAAGCCCCAAAAAATTCTGCGGGCTATAGAGCGTTTTCATTTCGGGCTCCAGTACCCTGGAATGCCCTCCCGGTAATAGTTCCGGATGCCACCTCAGTAGAAGCATTTAAGTCTCACCTTAAAACTAATTTGTATACTCTAGCCTTTAAATAGACTCCCTTTTTAGACCAGTTGATCTGCCGTTTCTTTTGTTTTTCTCCTATGTCCCACTCTCCCTTGTGGAGGGGGTCTGGTCCGATCCGATGGCCATGGATGACTTACTGGCTGTCCAGAGTCCGGACCCAGGATGGACCGCTCGTCCAGAGTCCGGACCCAGGATGGACCGCTCGTCCAGAGTCCGGACCCAGGATGGACCGCTCGTCCAGAGTCCGGACCCAGGATGGACCGCTCGTCCAGAGTCCGGGCCCAGGATGGACCGCTCGTCCAGAGTCCGGGCCCAGGATGGACCGCTCGTCCAGAGTCCGGGCCCAGGATGGACCGCTCGTCCAGAGTCCGGGCCCAGGATGGACCGCTCGTCCAGAGTCCGGACCCAGGATGGACCGCTCGTCCAGAGTCCGGACCCAGGATGGACCGCTCGTCCAGAGTCCGGACCCAGGATGGACCGCTCGTCCAGAGTCCGGACCCAGGATGGACCGCTCGTCCAGAGTCCGGACCCAGGATGGACCGCTTGCCTGTGTATCGGCTTTGGGACTTTCCTTCGTTGCTGATTCGCCTCCGCTTGGGATGGTTTCCTGCTGGCTCCGCTGTGAACAGGACTCTCGCTGCTGTGTTGGATCCGCTTTGGACTGGACTCTTGCGGCTGTGTTGGATCCATTATGGATTGAACTTTCTCAGTATCATGTTAGACCCGCTCGACATCCATTGCTTTAGTCCTCTCCAAGGTTCTCATAGTCATCATTGTCACCGACGTCCCACTGGGTGTGAGTTTTCCTTGCCCTTATGTGGGCCTACCGAGGATGTCGCAGTGGTTTGTGCAGCCCTTTGAGACACTAGTGATTTAGGGCTATATAAGTAAACATTGATTGATTGATGATTGAGTATGATGATTCTATGTGACTACATCAGGGGTTGGCCACCCAAAATTTTGAAAGAGCCATATCGGACCAAAAGTACAAAAACAAATCCGTCTGGAGTCACAAAAAAATAAAAGCCATATTACATACAGATTGTGTGTCATGAGATATAAATTGAATTATGAGGACTTAAAGGAAACCAAATGACCTCAAATATAGCTACAAATGAGGCATAATGATGCAATATGTACATATAGCTAGCCTAAATAGCATGTTAGCATCGATTAGCTTGCAGCCATGCAGTGACCAAATATGTCTGATTAGCACTCCACACAAGTCAATAACATCAACAAAACTCACGTTTGTTCATTCATGCACAACGTTAAAAGTTTGGTGGACGAAATGAGACAGAAAAAGAAGTGACATAAAACACGTCTTAGAAAGTCGGAGAAAGTTATACATGTAAACAAACGACGGTGAGTTCAAGGACCGGCAAATTTAGTAGGACAAAACGGCGCTGGCGAAATACTTGAAACAGTGAAGCATGTTTAATACAAACTGTGTGCTTTATAACAAATAGAGAGGTTTGTGTCATGTTTGTCCGCCTACAGAAACCATATAAAAAAATATGTTTTTTCCCCCTCATCTTTTTCCATTTGGCATATATTTTTGAAAAAGCTCCAGAGAGCCACTAGGGCGGCGCTAATGAGTCTCATGCGGCTCCAGAGCCGCGGGTTGCCGACCCCCAGTCTACATTAAAACATTCTTCTTCATACTCAACATTCTACAGACAATACAGCAGTGGTTCTCAACCTTTTTTCAGTGATGTCCCCCCTGTGAACATTTCTTTAATTCAAGTACCCCCTAATCAGAGCAAAGCATTTTTGGTTGAAAAAAAAGAAATGAAGAAGTAAAATACAGCACTATGTCTTCAGTTTCTGATTTATTAAATTGTATAACAGTGCAAAATATTGCTCATTTGTAGTGGTCTTTCTTGAACTATTTGGTAAAAAAAGATACAAAAAATAACTAAAAACTTGTTGAAAAATAAACAAGTGATTGAATTATAAATAAAGATTTCTACACATAGAAGTAATCATCAACTTAAAGTGCCCTCTTTGGGGATTGTAATAGAGATCCATCTGGATTCATCAACTTCATTCTAAACATTTCTTCACAAAAAAAGAAGTCTTTAACATCAACATTTATGAAACATGTCTACAAAAAATCTAGCTGTCAACACTGAATATTGCATTGTTGCATTTCTTTTCACAGTTTATGAACTTACATTCATATTGTGTTGAATTATTATTTAATAAATATATTTATAAAGGATTTTTGAATTGTTGCTATTTTTAGAATATTTTAAAAAAATCTCATGTACCCCTTGTCATACATTCAAGTACCCCCAGGGGTACGCATACCCCCATTTGAGAACCACTGCAATAGAATATTCATTCGATGATAGCTAACGTTGGTAGCAAAACTCTGCCAAATTGCTATCCCTAGCTGACAACACTCAAAGCGTGTGTTATGTTGGGTGTAATTAAAGTATAGCACTCTGAGATTTGTTATTCAAATGTTATTTGCGATACAAATATCCATCCATCAATTTTTCTATTGCTTGTCCCATTTGGGGTTGCGGGGGGTGCTGGAGCCTATCTCAGCTGCATTCAGGCGGAAGACGGGGTACACCCTGCACAAGTTGCCACCTCATCACAGGGCCGCGATGCAAATAAAATCCATCATTATTATTATTATTATACTTACTATTATTATTACTGTGTTTTCTGGATAATAGGGCGCACTGCAGATGAGCGAGTCTATTCATCTCTTTTTTTCATACAAAAGGCGCACCGGATTATAAGCCGCATTAAAGCGGTTGTCAAACTGTGGATTTTGAGGCAGTTTACTGTGTGGATTGTGTTTGACACCATAAAACGGATTGTCTATGAACTTTCTCATTCATCCAGGTCTCAGGGCATTCAATTGTTCGCAACTGCATTGTTTGGTTTGTCTTAGAAGACGTTTGGCCTCTCATCCGAGAAGGCTTCATCAGTTCATGCTCATCGACTCAGATTGGTCAGATCTTGTCTTAGACTTAGATCGGTCAGATCTAATCCCAAATATTTATACTCCAAAAACCAGGAGGGTGTACCTGGGCAAGGATGGTTTCGCCCTAAATACAACCGTTGAAATGCAAACAAACAATCCTACTGTCAAAACTAACAACTTCTTGATTGATTGATTGATCGATGCTTTTATTAGTAGTTTGCACAGTATAGTATATATTCCGTACAATTGACCACTAAATGGTAACACCCGAATAAGTTTTTCAACTTCTTTAAGTCGGGGTCCACGTAAATCAATTCATTGTATTTCCCCTCGTTTGCGTTGAGTTATTAAGTGTCAGAACTTTTTGACTTACACCACCCACTGGAACACTAACTGGCTGTGATCAGAACCCTACAACACAGAGCTAATAATGTTCATTACCAGCCCACAGGCCAAAAAGAAAGTGCACAGGCATTTGAGGGAAGCATTCTACACCTGTGGTTATCCCAGCTGGTCATTTGTGAAAAGTTCATCCAGTTCCAGAAATAAGAAATAACAGAGTGGATTAGGAGAAAAAAGATGACGGACGCAAGAATATTGTCATTCCATATATATCAGGGCTATCTAAGAAACTCGGAATATTTTTTAACCAACACAACATTGCAGTACACTTCAAACCAGACAACACCCTGAGACATAGACTAGTGCATCCTAAAGACCGGAATCCCCACACCCACAACAACAATCTGGTGTATGCTATCCAGTGTAGTGATGAATGTACAGATTCATATATTGCGGAAACAAAACAACCACTAAGCCGACCCATGGCCCAGCATCAACGAGCAAACTCTTCAGGCCAAGACTCAGCTGTCTAATTGCACCTCAGGGAGAAACAGCACTCCTTTGAGGACAAACATGTACAGATTCTGGACAGGGAGGAAGGATGGTGGGAAAGAGGAGTGAGGGAAGCCATCTATGTAATGGTTTTAAAAACCAACCCTGAACAGTGGAAGTGGTCTGCGACACCACCTGTCTCCCACATACAACACTGTCCTTTCAACCGTTGATCTACAGCAATCATTCTGACACACAATACCTAAATGCTAACGAGGGGAAACCACACTTCAACGACAGTCGTTAGCTTTGACAGTAAGATTGTTCGCATTTCAATAGTTGATTTTCTCAATACAATAGAGCGAAACCATTTTTGCCCAGGCACACCCCCCCTATTTTTTGAAGTAGAAACATTTTGGGTTGTGGCACCAGCGTAGACTAGATCTGACCAATCTAAGTCTAAAACTAGATCTGACCAATCTAAGTCTTAGACTAGATCTGACCAATCTAAGTCTAAAACTAGATCTGACCAATTTAAGTCTAAGACTAGATCTGACCAATCTAAGTCTAAGACCATATCTGACCAATCTAAGTCTAAGACTAGATCTGACCAATATAAGACTAAGACTAGATCTGGCCAATCTATGTCTAATACTACATCTGACCCATCTAAATCTAAGACTAGATCTGATCAATCTAATTCTAAGACTAGATCTTACCAATCTAAGTCTAAGACGACATCTGACCAATCTAAGTCTAAGACTAGATCTGACCAATATAAGACTAAGACTATATCTGACCAATATAAGTCTAAGACTAGATCTGACCAGTCTAAGACTAGACCTGACCAATCTAATTCTAAGACTAGATCTTACCTATCTAAGTCTAAGACTAGATCTGACCAATACAAGACTAAGACTAAATCTGTTCAGTTTAAGACTAAGACTAGATCTTAGCTATCTAAGTCTAATACTACATCTGACCAATCTTAAATCTAAGACTAGATTTGATCAATCTAATTCTAAGACTAGATCCTACTTATCTAAGTCCAAGATGACATCTGACCAATCTAAGTCTAAGACTACATCTGACCAATCTAAGTCTAGACGAGATCTGACCAGTTTAAGACTAAGACTACTTCCGACCATTCTAAGACTAGATCTGACCAATCTAAGTCGAAGACTATATCTGACCAATATAAGTCCAAGACGAGATCTGACCAATCTAAGTCTAAGACTAGATCTGACCAATCTAAGTCCAAGACGAGATCTGACCAATCTAAGTCTAATACTAGATCTGACCAAAATAAGTTTAAGACTAGATCTGACCAATCTAAGTCTATGAGCATGAACTGATGAAACCTACTCAGCTGAGAGGCGAAATGTCTTGTCAGACAAACCAAACAGTCCCGTTGCGATGGATTTGAATGCCCTGAGATCATAAATCGGATTGACTTGAAATGTCTCACTTAGCTCATTGCACTCCAGCGCTTGTTTACTCTGCTGACAACAAGGTGTCTTTTTACTAGTAACTTGACTTCAAAACCCGAGTTGTAGTTCACAATGTTTCGTTTTTCATGGTGAAAATGAGATGGATCTTGAGTTTACTGCATCCTTTTAGACTTGAATGCGTCAGAGACGGAGGACACATATTTCAATGCTTTAGGGGACTGACGAGCATGTCTGTCCAATTTTCCACCTTGTCTTTTAAAGCATTTTGAGCACAACCCACAAATGCCATTTACGGCCCTGTGAAATTTAATATTTTTCATTAAAACACCTTTTAATGTGGCGTGACTGTTGGCGTCCCCCTGTCAAGACTGCACATCCAAACAGCAAATGAAAACGCACTTTAGTACATCGTGTGTTGAATATTTGCCTCTGCACTTAAATGGCTCTGCTCCTTTTTTATATCAAGGCTGGAAGATTCACAGGAATTTATGGTGATGATATTGTTGATAACATCTCCCTCTCTTTTTATACCTACCATAATCTATTCTGCACTAACCTCATCTTCTCCTTCATTGTGTGTGCCTTGTCTCGTTTGTCCTCATACACAATTTCCACCATACCACACCTTTTACATTCCATCTCTTCCCGGCAGACGGCTTGTCATTTTTCCCATTAGACCTGTCACTGCACACTCTATTTGGCCAGAGAACCACACCTGTGCCCATCTATTCTTTTTCGATGAATTTTCAGCCTTCTCTCACTGCTGTTTCTATAAAAATCATCCACAGGCTGCCTCCGGTCTTTCTCTCTGTGCTGAATGTAGCATTTTATGTTTATTAAAATTAAAAGCCTACTGAAATGAGATTTTCTTATTCAAACGGGGATAGCAGGTCCATTCTATGTGTCATACTTGATCATTTCGCGATATTGCCATATTTTTTGCTGAAAGGATTTAGTAGAGAACATCGACGATAAATTTCGCAACTTTTGGTCGCTAATAAAAAAGCCTTGCCTATACCGGAAGTAGCGGACGATGTCCGCGTGACGTCACGGGTTGTAGGGCTCCTCACATTGTTTATAATCATAGCCACCAGCAGCAATAGCTATTCGGGCCGAGAAAGCGACGATTTCCCCATTAATTTGAGCAAGGATGAAAGATTCGTGGATGAGGAAAGTTAGAGTGAGGCACTAAAAAAAGAAAAAGCGACGGCTCCGGGCGGCGGCAGTGGGTGCATTTCAGATGTGAAGTGAAGTGAAGTGAATTATATTTATATAGCGCTTTTTCTCTAGTGACTCAAAACGCTTTACATAGTGAAACCCAATATCTAAGTTACATTCAAACCAGTGTGGGTGGCACTGGGAGCAGGTGGGTAAAGTGTCTTGCCCAAGGACACATCGGCAGTGACTAGGATGGCAGAAGCGGGAATCTAACCTGCAACCCTCAAGTTGCTGGCACGGCCACTCTACCAACCGAGCTATACCGGTGTCTAATGTAATTAGACACATTTACTAGGATAATTCTGGAAAATCCCTTATCTGCTTATTGTGTTAATAGTATTTTAGTGAGATTATACGGTCATACCTGAAAGTCGGATGGCTGCGGTGAACGCCACTGTCTCTGAGAGAAGCCGAGGAGCCAAGATCACAGCTGCCTTTTTGACAGCTACAGGAGCAGGTCCCATAATCCACTGAAGTATCCGGTAAGAGCCGACTTAATATCACAATTTTCCCATCCAAAAACTTGCTGGTTGACGTAGAGAAACATGTTCGCTTGACCGCTCTGTGTTAAAGCTTCACAACAAACAAAGAAACACCGTGTCACGCCTGAAAGTTATGTTTTGGTTTTGGTCATGCTATGTTTAGTTTTTGGACATTCAGTCACGTTTTGCACTTCCTGGTTTTGTTTGTTTCCATGCCAACTCATTAGTTTTCACCTGTCACGTACCTGTTCTCAGCCTCACACCTGTTTTGGGGCGGCATAGCTCGGTTGGTAGAGCGGCCGTGCCAGCAACTTGAGGGTTGCAGGTTCGATTCCCGCTTCCGCCATTCTAGTCACTGCCGTTGTGTCCTTGGGCAAGGCACTTTACCTACCTGCTCCCAGTGCCACCCACACTGGTTTGAATGTAACTTAGATATTGGGTTTCACTATGTAAAAGCGCTTTGAGTCACTAGAGAAAAGCGCTATATAAATATAATTCACTTCACTTCACTTTCACTATTGATCATAGCTATTTAAGCCACTCTTTTTCTTGTCTTCGTCCTGGGATCTTCACACTCGCACACACGCTACCCATGCTACACTTCCTTCATGCCCTCGTCCATAGTTCCATGCGTGTAACTTTTTGTATTTATGCCATGTGCTACTTTTGTTTATAGTTTATTATTATTCATGCCAATCGAGCAAATGTTTTTGTTTCATGTTTGTAGTTTTGCATTTATGCTAGTCTTTTGTTTGTTCATAGCCAAGTGTCTGTACCTCCTTGTGAGCGCCCTTAGTTTGTTTATTTTTTATTATAGTTTTTTAATAAACAACTATGTACTCACGTCCACGCCTCGCTCGTGTTGATCCTCATCTGCATCGAAGAAACAATCCATGTCCAAGCCTAGTTATGACACACCGGCTGTGTTTCGGTGCTAAAGGCAGCTGCAATCCACCGCTTTCCACCAACAGCATTCTTCTTTGACGTCTCCATTATTAATTGAACAAATTGCAAAAGATTCAGCAACACAGATGTCCAAATTACTGTGTAGTTATGCGATGAAAAGAGACAACTTTTAGCCGTAAGTGGTGCTGGGCTAATATGTCCGCTACAACCCGAGACGTCACATTCCGCGACGTTTTCAACAAGAAACTCCGCGGGAAATTTAAAATTGCAATTTAATAAACTAAAAAGGCCGTATTGGCATGTGTTGCAATGTTAATATTTCATCATTGATATATAAACAATCAGACTGCGTGGTCGCTAGTAGTGGCTTTCAGTAGGCCTTTAAGACTCTGATGGATGAATGCAGGTGTCTCTATTTGGAATATCCTGTGCATATTTTTATGCTGATGATTCATATTAGTGTGTGGACCATTATAATGTTCAGTGTCTTTGATAAAAGCATCTGCAGTGTGCTTCATTTATTTGCGCATTCCAGCTCTAGAATGTTTCCTGCATGACTTCAGCCACCTTTCCTCTAGTGCAACCCACACTCGTGCATGAGTGTGAATAAATGTTTGATTGTGGTCAGAGAGGCCGATGGCGCAAATTGGCAGCCGTCTTTCCCTCAGTCTACCTCAGGGCATTCGGAAAGTATTCACAGCGCTTCACTTTTTCCACATTTTATGTTATAGCCTTATTCCAAAATGTCAACTTTCTACAGACAATACAGCAGTGGTTCTCAACCTTTTTTCAGTGATGTACCCCCTGTGAACATTTTTTTTAAATTCAAGTACCCCCTAATCAGAGCAAAGCATTTTTGGTTGGAAAAAAGTAAATAAAATAAAAGTAAAATACAGCACTATGTCATCAGTTTCTGATTTATTCAATTGTGTAACAGTGCAAAATATTGCTCAATTGTAGTGGTCTTTCTTGAACTATTTAGAAAAAAGATATAAAAATAACTAAAAACTTGTTGAAAAATAAACAAGTGATTGAATTATAAATAAAGATTTCTACACATAGAAGTAATCATCAACTTAAAGTGCCCTCTTTGGGGATTGTAATAGAGATCCATCTTAATTCTAAACATTTCTTCACAAAAAAAGAAATCTTTAACATCAACATTTATGAAACATGTCTACAAAAATATAGCTGTCAACACTGAATATTGCATTGTTGCATTTCTTTTCACATTTTATGAACTTACATTTATATTTTCTTGAAGTATTATTCAATAAATATTTTTATAAAGGATTTTTGAATTGTTGCTATTTTTAGAATACTTTAAAAACATCTCATGTACCCCTTGGCATACCTTCAAGTACCCCCAGGGGTACGCGTACCCCCATTTGAGAACCACTGCAATACACCATAATGACAATGTGAAAAGTGATCTTAGCTGAGGATGTTGTTGTGGCTTGTGCAGCCCTTTGAGACATTTGTGATTACGGGCTGTATTAGTCAACTTTCAGTGATTGGTTGATATTAAAAAGATGTGAATAAAGATATTTTTCACAGACCTTGTCCAATACTTTGTTGGTGCACCTATGGCAGCAATAACAGCCTCAATTATTATTACTATGTACTACTTTTATATTTCCGCAATTATGTATTATTTCTTTGAACTGGTTTATATTTTAATTTTTATCCTGTAAAGCGGGGGTAGGGAACCTATGGCTCTAGAGCCAGATGTGGCTCTTTTGATGACTGCATCTGGCTCTCGGATAAATCTTAGCTGACATTGCTTAACACGATAAGTAATGAATGATTCCACTTGTAATCACAGTGTTAAAAATAATGTTCAAAATATAAAACATTCTCATGCATTTTTAATCCACCCATCGGTTTTCTACCGCACCCGTTCAAGAATTTGCGTTAAAGGTAAGAAGTTATTTATTTATTCTTGGTTAGTGTGGGGTTTGCCCTCCTGGGGTTTGTCAGACCACCAAGGACCAACATGAGAGCCTGTTTCAGGGTTACAATATTGTTTCATTTTTCAATAAGTCTCTCGGTTGCTTTCCAGCAATTGTATTTTTCTCTTTCGTTTTCGCTCGCGCTCTGGCTCCAGTCCCAGCCCCAACCCCGTCTCTCCTCCTGGCTGCTGCTTATAACAGAGCGACAGGTGATTAGATAACAAGGCCTAGGTGGGCCATCTACGCACCTGTCGCTGATTTCGAGGCCGGTCCTGGCACACCCCAGTTTGCTGCAGGCCAGCAGGCCACGCCCCCCTCCACAGTTAGCTCGAGAATAACAATGTTATTACAAAGAATAAGAGACCTCTTATACTCTAGAAATGTGGGTCTTACTTAAAAATGCACGTTTAGTTTTGTTCAGTGTAAAAAAAGATATTATATGGCTCTTACGGAAATACATTTTAAAATATTTGGCTTTTTGGCTCTCTCAGCCAAAAAGGTTCCCGACTCCTGCTGTAAAGCGTGTAAAAGCGCTATACCAACTACAATATGGGCGGTATAGCACGGTTGGTAGAGTGGCTGTGCCACTAACTCGAGGGTTCCAGGTTTGATCCCCGCTTCCGCCATCCTAGTCACTGCCGTTGTGTCCTTGGGCAAGACACCTTACCCACCTGCTCCCAGTGCCACCCACACTGGTTTAAATGTAACTTAGATATTAGGTTTCACTGTGTAAAAGTGCTTTGAGTCACTAGAGAAAAGCGCTATATAAATATTATTCACTTCATTAAAATGTATTATTATTATTAAATATTTTTTAATACGATGCCACAAAGTTTTGCCCATTCGTGTTTTGCGCATTGCTCTTTGCAGCCTTTTTCTTTTAGTTCTACATTCTTGCATTCATCCTAATCGTGTCAGAAAAATGACCAATGACCCAATGGTCACTTTGTCAGAGCTACAACATTCCTCTGTGGACAGAAGGACAACCATCTCTGCAGCAATCCACCAATCAGGCCTGTATTGTAGTGTCCAGACGGAAGCCATTTCTTAGAAAAACAATAGTTTGCCAAAATGCACCTGAAAGACTTTCAGACCATGAAAAATACAATTCTCTGTTCTGATTAGACGAAGATTGAACCATTTGGCGTGAATGCAGGTGTCATGTTTGGAGGAAACCAGGCACCGCTCATTACCAGGCCAATACCATGTCTCCAGTGAAGCATGGTGGTGGCAGCATCATGCTGTGGGGATGTTTTTCAGCAGCAGGAATTGGGGGACTAATCAGCAATGTACAGAAATATCCTGGATGAAAACCAACACTTGCCATCCAACCTGATGGAGCTTGAGAGGTGCCACAAAGAGGATTGGGTGAAATTACCCAAAGATTAATTGTGCCAATCTTGTGGCATTGAGCAAAGGCTGTGAAAACTTATTGCATGTGATTTTTTTTTTTTTCCAGATTTTTGTTTTTAATACATTTGCTGAATTTTATTTAAAAAAAAAACTACACTGTCATTATGGGGTATTGTGTGTATAGTTTTGAGGACATGACTGAATGTATTTAATTTTAGAAAAAAGTTTTAACATAACAGCATGTGAAAAAAGTGACCCACTGTGAATACTTTCCGGATGCACTGTAAATGTATTATAGCGTACCACCACCATACTTCAATCAATCAATCAATCAATGTTTACTTATATAGCCCTAAATCACTAGTGTCTCAAAGGGCTGCACAAACCACCACGACATCCTCGGTAGGCCCACATAAGGGCAAGGAAAACTCACACCCAGTGGGACGTCGGTGACAATGATGACTATGAGAACCTTGGAGAGGAGGAAAGCAATGGATGTCGAGCGGGTCTAACATGATACTGTGAAAGTTCAATCCACAATGGATCCAACACAGTCGCGAGAGTCCAGTCCAAAGCGGATCCAACACAGCAGCGAGAGTCCCGTTCACAGCGGAGCCAGCAGGAAACCATCCCAAGCGGAGGCGGATCAGCATCGCAGAGATGTCCCCAGCCGATACACAGGCAAGCAGTACATGGCCACCGGATCGGACCGGACCCCCTCCACAAGGGAGAGTGGGACATAGAAGAAAAAGAAAAGAAACGGCAGATCAACTGGTCTAAAAAGGGAGTCTATTTAAAGGCCAGCCTTGAGACCTCTGAATTCGGGAGATTGGGGGGAGGGGGGTTTGAGGTGGGCGGGGTTAAGGCGGTAAAAGTATATTTATAGCTAGATGCGCGGTTTGCGGTCTCATCCACGGAGTACGCGGATAAACCGCGGGTCGGGCGGGTGACATGACGAAAAAATTGATTTTAATTAGATTCGGGCGTGTGGCAGTTGAACCATTCGGAAATATTTGATATACATGATTCAGGGATCGGTATCCTTTGCCATTCAAAGAGCCATTTAGGACCCGTGTCACAAAGCGAAGAAGACAATAGGAGACGCAAACGTTCTCTAGAATAGATAGATAGATAGTACTTTATTGATTCCTTCAGGAGAGTTCCTTCAGGAAAATTAAAATTCCAGCAGCAGTGTACAGAGTTCAGATCAATTTAAATAGAAGTAAAAAGTAAATAATGGGGGTTTAAATGGAAGCAAAAAAGAGAAATATTACAATTAAAACTAAAAACTAAAAAGCAACAATGGGAATGAAAATATAACAGTAAAATAAGAATATAACAAGACAGTCACCCAGTTATTAAGTATTAGGGCGTGCTATGAAGCCATTGGCTTTGTTGCCTTCTACAACATGCACGATCTGCTTGTCAGTCCAGCATCATGTTAAGTGTGGCTTCTGCAGACACACGCACACGACTGCAAGGCATACTGGGTGACACAGAGTACACTAATGGTTGTGATATGAACAATTTTAACACTCTTACTAATATGCGCCACACTGTGAAGCCACACCAAACAAGAATGACAAACTCATTTCGGGAGAACATCCTCACAGTAACACAACATAAACGCAACACAACAAATACCCAGAATCCTTTGCATCCATGACAATTCCTGAATATTTTATACACCCCGCTAGCAGCAAACCCCCCTCCCCCTCCGTGCGTTGGTAAGGTGGGCATGGTTGGGGGCGCGGAGGTGCAAAATATATTCAGGATGTATCACGGATGCAAAGGATTCTGGGTATTTGCTGTGTTGCGTTTATGTTGTGTTACTCTGAGGATGTTCTCCCGAAATGTGTTTGTCATTCTTGTTTGGTGTGGCTTCACAGCGTGGCGCATATTAGTAAGAGTGTTAAAATTGTCTATATCACAACCATCAGTGTACGCTGTGTCACCCAGTATGCCTCTTGTATGTGTGATTGCGGAAGCTGCACACAACATGTTGCTGGACTAACAATCGGGTTTGTACATGATGTTGAAGGTGTCAAAGGCAATGGCTTCACAGCACACCCTTATTCTTAACATCAGAAAGAACCCCATTGGATACACGCGAGAACGTTAGCGGCTCCCATTGTCTTCTTTACTCTGTGGAAGGGGTTTAAATTGCTCTTTGGGTGGTAAAGGTGGCCGACCTCTGATGTATTTCAACAGGCGGGTGGCGGGCGGTTGCAGTTCTGATAAAATGTTGGTTCGGGTGGACGGCGGGTGGATGACTGTGGTGATGCGGTTGCGGATGATGTAATTGCCTATCCGCGCATCTCTAGTAGATGGTAAAATCCCTAAATTCCTTGCAATAGCTTGTTGAGAAATGTTGTTCTAAAACTGTTTAAGAATTTGCTTACAAATTGGTGACCCTCGCCCCATCCTTGTTTGTGAATTACTTAGCATTTCATGTAAGCTGCTTTTATACCCAATCATGGCACCCACCTGTTCCCAATTAGCCTGCACACCTGTGGGATGTTCCAAATAAGTGTTTGATGAGCATTTCTCAAATTTATCAGTTTATTGCCACCTTTCCCAACTTCTTTGTCACGTGTTGCTCGCATGAAATTCAAAAGTTAATGATTATTTGAAAACAAAAAAAAGTTTATCAGTTTGAACATCAAATATGTTGTCTTTGTAGCATATTCAACTGAATATGGGTTGAAAATGATTTGCAAATCATTGTATTCTGTTTATATTTACATCTAACACAATTTCCCAACTCATACGGAAACGGGGTTTGCATACATACATATACATATATATATATATATATATATATATATATATATATATGTGTATATGTATATATATATATATCTATATATATATATATGTATATGTATATATGTATATGTATATATATATGTATATGTATATATGTATATGTATATATATATATATGTATATGTATATATATATATATGTATATATATATGTATATGTACAGGTATGTATAAATAAAATAAATACTTGAATTTCAGTGTTCATTTATTTACACATATACACACACACACATAACACTCATCTACTCATTGTTGAGTTAAGGGTTGAATTGTCCATCCTTGTTCTATTCTCTGTCACTATTTTTCTAACCATGCTGAATACCCTCTCTGATGATGCATTGCTGTGTGACACGCACAAAAGTGCTTTCATTAAATGCACTAGAGTCTGGAATCTTCCATCTCTCCCTAGCATGGCCCAAAACCGGTCAATCTTTGCTTCTTGAGGAAGATTTTCAAGCACTTGGTAGTCCACTACTTCTTCCTGGAGGTTATCCAGGAGGTTCAATCGCAACTGCGGCTTGGAACTGACAAGCGTATTTCTTCATCTTACTCGTCGTCGGGTTCGCCACGGCTGTATCTCACTCTCTAAAAGCTGATGTTATTGTCACATATGCATGTACAGTAGATGGCAGTATTGTCCTGTTTAAGAGTGTCACAACTTGCTGTTTACGGCAGACAAACTGCTTTACGGTAGACAAAATTATGACTGCTGTTTTTGTGTGTTTTTACCGCACTGGGAGGACATTAATGAAACTGCCTAACAATAAACCCACATAAGAAACCAATAATTCGCCCTCGATCATTTTACAGTTATAACGTCATTGGGCAGACACGCTGTTTATATTGTGGGAAAGTGGACGTGAAAACAGGCTGTCCTCACTCCACATTGAGCTGGAGGGGGCGTGGCCTCCAGGTCCGCCTGAATTTCTGGAGATTTTCGGGCGAAAATTTTTACCGGTAGGTTTTCGGAAGAGGCGCTGAATTACGGGAGTCTCTCGGAAAATCCGTGAGGGTTGGCAAGTATGCCACTACCTATGTGTGATTGAGAAGTGATTGAATAATAGTTTCTCAGTGTGAATCGCTTTGGGTCTCAGGAAAAAGGTGCTATATAAATGCAATCCATTATTGTCATTTATTGCTTAGTATGCCTACTATGTACAAACGTTAGGCATGTCAACCCCAAGATCGGCCTGACAATGTGAGGGCTTTCTCTAAAGGCAGGAAAAGAAAAGTGTATTGACACACATCAGCGAGTGGCATTACAGTCTGGCTGACGCTGCGGCTCTAAGTGAAAAGTTTCACAATGTGAAAGCACCTCTTTTGTGCTCCGCTAGTGTGACAGTATCTGACAGGAATGTGCCGCTTGCTAAGGCTGCCCCAAAGAGGGGCAGCCTTAGCACAGACTGACCAACATTGCAGCACAAAGTAGAAAATGCATCCAAGTCCTGGGAGTATGAAATAATGCATCAACACAATCATAAGTGTGTGTATACACCTGCAACATTTTTATTTTACTGAAAAAAGATCAATTTCTCATGGTAAAATCTCCAATGTGTGTTTGTGTGTGTGTGTGTGTGTGTGTGTGTGTGTGTGTGTGTTGTGTTTGCATGCAATGGGGGTTTCTTCATGGCAGAGCAAGAGCACAAAAGCTCCGAACAGGATTTGAACCGGTGCAATAATCCTCAGGACTCTTCAGGTGGCTTGTCTCCAAGGAAGCTGTGTGTGCGTGTGCGTGTGTGTGTGTGTGTGTGTGTCACTGGATTTCAATGGAAGGGGATATTGTGGACAAGACATTAAACCTGAAACCTACTCAGGGGCCTAATGGTTAGAGTGTATGCCCTAAGATCGGTAGGTTGTGAGTTCAAACCCCAGCCGAGTCATACCAAAGACTATAAAAATGGGACCCGCTTGCCTCCCTGCTTGGGACTCAGCGTCAAGGGTTGGAATTGGGGGTTAAATCACCAAAAATGATTCCCGGCCGCGGCACCGCTGCTGCTCACTGCTCCCCTCACCTCCCAGGAGGTGATCAAGGGTGATGGGTCAAATGTAGAGAATAATTTTGCCCCACCAAGAGTGTGTGTGACAATCATTGGTACTTTAACTTCTTTTTTTTTTAAATGCCCCTGAAAAAAGACTAATAACACTTTACTTGTATCACATTGTTTATTTCTGTGTACAAAACCGGTGAAGTTGACATGTTCTGTAAATGGTAAATAAAAACAGAATACAATGGTTTGCAAATATTTTTCAACCTATATTCAATTGAACAGACTGCTGTCAGGGCGTGGACTTTGGGGTGGTTGTTTTCCCGAGATGCAAGTCAACTTGGATCGGACATGGCTTGGAGGTAAATACGTGATTTTATCTTAACTCTAACAAAAAGTACAAAACTAAAGGCGCGCACAAAGGCGGAGAACAAACTTGACTAATGGAACAAAAACTAGCACTTGGGCCGAAAAACTACGAACATGAAACAGATAAACACTTACTGTGACAAGAATACACAAAACTCAGGTGGCAAGAAACGAGCAGTAAGAAAACCACGGCAGCATGACAATGGCATGAGTAGTAAGGATATCAGATAGCATGGGTGTCAAGGAGGTAATGTCGCCAGGCCGACTGCCTGGCAACTTCAAGCTTAAATTATACCGACCTGATTAGTGACAGGTGCGCGAGTGCAAAACGTGAGACAGGTGAAACTAATGAGCAGTCATGGAAACAAACCAAGCAAGGGTGCACAACCAAGAACTAAAAAGAGTCCAAAAAACAAACAGCACATGGCCAAACAAAAACATAAACAGACATGACAACTGCAAAGACAAGATACTTAACGTCCTCTCCAAGGTTCTCATTGTCACCGACGTCCCACTGGGTGTGAGTTTTCCTTGCCCTTATGTGGGCCTACCAAGGATGTCGTAGTGGTTTGTGTTGTGGTTTGTGCAGCCCTTTGAGACACTAGTGATTTAGGGTTAACATTGATTGATTGATTGAAACTGGAAAACTGTATTTTTTGCAAATATTAGCTCATTTGGGAATTTGATGCCTGCAACCTGTTTCAAAAAAGCTGGCACAAGTGGCAAGAAAGTTGAGGAATGCTCATCAAACACTTATTTGGAACATCCCACCGGTGAACAGGCTAATTGGGAACAGGTGAGTGCCATGATTGGGTTAAAAAGCAGCTTCCATGAAATGCTCAGTCATTCACAAACTAGGATGGGGCGAGGGTCACCACTTTGTCCACAAACGCGTGAGCAAATTGTCGAACAGTTTAAGGACAACATTTCTTAATGAGCTGTTGCAAGGAATTTAGGGATTTCACTGGAGGACCAGAGGACCTGCTACACATGGGAGGATACAAAAAAAGCATAGTTAATGGCTAAGCTCGAGCTATTTAATGTAAACAAGACAGTAATGATACCAATTATAGTATCATTTAATGGTCGATTTTGCAGTGATTAGTCTTACCTCCTGCTCTTTGTGTCTGGCGTGACCTCACGATGGAATGACATACTGGCAGTTGTTGTGAATAAAGTATTTCATAGTAAAGAGGTACTCAAAAGTTGTGGCACAATATACAAAAAAGGAAACAACTACAGAGGGGCTGGATATTTAATCAATCAATCAATAAACATTTATTTATATAGCCCTAAATCACATGTCTCAAAGGGCTGCACAAGCCACAACTACATCCTCGGTTCAGATCCCATTATATACATTTGTACAGACACCAAAACCAGTGAAGTTGGCACGTTGTGTACATCGTAAATAAAAACAGAATACGATGATTGCCGAATCATTTTCAACCTATATTCAATTGAATACACTGCAAAGACAAGATACTTAACGTTCAGACTGGAAAACTGTTATTTTTTTTTGCAAATATTAGTTCATTTGGAAGTTGATGCCTGGATCATGTTTCAAAAAAGCTGGTGGTGGTGCGGTCGGGCGGCGGGGGGGTGGATGGGTGGCAGCGGAGGCGGCGATGACCAAAAAGAACGCAGAGTTGGAATATAATTACAACAGTTTATGTACATGTTTATATACATATTCATATAATATATACATATTTATATAATATGTAACTACAAGCTCCATTCAAAGACAGTCCCATTGCTTTTATGAGCGGTCGAGCGAGTCAAAAACCGGAAAAAAAAAAAAATGAATAAAAGATATATTTTTATTTTATTTTTATTTAAATTTTTTTTTATTTGTGGCGGCCGTAATTCTTTCTTGGCGGGCCACCACTAATAAATGAATATGTGGGAAACCCTGGACTCTTACGATATATAATATGTTAGGTTAACATAGCAGGCACCTTCTCTTTTGGTTATTTATGCCTCATATAACGTACACTTATTCAGCCTGGTGTTCACTATTCTTTATTTTAAATTGCCTTTCAAACGTCTATTCTTGGTGTTGGATTTTATCAAATAAATTTCCCCCAAAAATGCGACTTATACTCCAGTGTGGCGTATGTATGTTGTTTCCCTTCTTTATTATGCATTTTCGGCAGGTGCGACATAAACTCCATAATGATTTATAATCCGAAAAATGTGGTAGCTATTACCCGTAAATTACAAGTGGATTAATAATAGTTTTGAGAAAATCTAACTGGAAATTACGTAATATGTTACCGCACACAGTATGTCAGCAGCTAAATAAGGAGCCTTTTTAACTTGTTTTTCCAAATTATTACTATTCATGAACACCTCTTGCGGTTGAGTGAATTATTGGGTGAATGGTACAACGTGGGGCAGCACGGTGTGACTGGGGTTAGTGCATCTGCCTCACAATACAAAGGTCCAGAGTAGTTCTGGGCTCAATCCCGGGCTCGGGATCTTTCTGTGTGGAGTTTGCATGTTCTCCCCGTGAATGCGTGGGTTCCCTCCGGGTTCTCCGGCTTCCTCCCACTTCCAAAGACATGCACCTGGGGATAGGTTGATTGGCAACACTAAATGGTCCCTAGTGTGTGAATGTTGTCTGTCTATCTGTGTTGGTCCTGTGATGAGGTGGCGACTTGTCCACGGTGTACCCCGCTTTCCGCCCGAATGCAGCTAAGATAGGCTTCAGCAACCCCAAAAGGGATAAGCAGTAGAAAATGGATGGATGGATGGTACAATCCGCCCTAGATTTATATGGCAATGTCTGTCTGTTTTTTTTATGAACAGTGAAGTAGCCTGAAAATTATGAAACAAGTAGATAATTCAACTCTCTCAGTTTTCCCCTACTTTCCTTAAAGGGGAACACTATCACCAAACCTATGCAAGCGTCAATATATACCTTGATGTTGCAGAAAAAAGACCATGTATTTTTTTAACCGATTTCCGAAGTCTAAATGGGTGAATTTTAGCAAATTAAACGCCTTTCTGTTTATCGGTCTTTTAGCGATGACGTCAGAACGTGACGTCACCGAGGTAACACAACCGCCATTTTCATTTTCAAAACATTACAAACACAGGGTTTCAGCTCTGTTATTTTCCGATTTTTCGACTATTTTTTGTATCCTTGGAGACATCATGCCTCGTCGGTGTGTTGTCGGAGGGTGTAACAACACTAACAGGGAGGGATTCAAGTTGCACCACTGGCAAGAAATCTGCCGCCAGACCCCCATTGAATGTACCAGAGTGTCTACACATTTGACCGGCGATGCTAAGACAGACATGGCACAGAGATGTATGGATAACCTGCAGATGCATTTGCAACGATTAAGTCAACAAAATCACAAATGTGAGTTTTGTAAATGTTGTTGATTTATGTGCTAATCAGACTTATGTGGTCACGGCATGACTGCCAGCTAATTGATGCTAACATGCTATTTACGCTAGCTGTATGTACTTTTGAAACTAGATACCCACATTTAATGCGAAACAAACACTTACCAATCGACGGATTTAAGTTGCTCCAGTGTCACAAGATGCGAAAGTCCTGATCGTTTGGTCCGCACATTTTACCGGCGATGCTAATAAGGCAGCCATGCTATGGGCCACTTCATTAGGTACACCCATGCTATGGCCGAATAGCGTCAATAGCTATTCGCTCAATAACTTCAATTTCTTCTTCAATTTCGTTTTCGCTCTCTGCCTCCATACTCCGACCATCCGTTTCAATACATGCGTATCCTGTTGAATCGCTTAAACCGCTGAAATCCAAGTCTGAATCCGAGCTAATGTCGCTATATCTTGCTGTGGTAACCGCCATGTTGTTTGTGTTGGCAGCACTGTATGACGTCACAGGGAAATGGATAGTGGTTTCGAAGATAGCGAAAATAAGGCACTTTAAAGCTTTTTTTAGGGATATTCCGGGAGGTGTAAAATTTTGAAAAAAACTTCAAAAAATAAAACAAGCCACCGGGAACTGATTTTAATTGTTTTCAACCCTTTTGAAATTGTGATAATGTTCCCCTTTAACAGTGCTTTGCAGGGATTGCACTTCTTCGAGTTAAAAGATGTTCTCCATACTTTATACTGCATGTTGTGTACCTGTGTGTGTGTGAGTGAGTGTGTGTGTGTGTGTGTGTGTGTGTGTGTGTGTGAGTGTGCGTGAAGGTCTCAGCGGATGTTCTCTGAGGCCGGCAGCCTGTCAGAGTAAGGACAGAGAAATGTAGGTGTAAACCTGGTATATTAAAAAAAGTCTGAGGCAAAGAAAAAAGTGTGCCTCAGGAATTTACAAATGAAAAGAGAAGGTTTTTCTCTTAATGCGATTAAATTATTCCATTTCACTGCTTCCCAGCCGCCGGTTTGAGCTCCTTCGGTGCGCACAGTGGCAACACAACAGGGCGACAGGGGGCGAGGGAAACTGTAATGGCAAGAAAGAGTGCACAGGAAAATGGGAATATGTTTGACTATATTTACTACTCCATTGGCACTTTTTCCAAACGGATTCAAGCGTCCACAATGGCCGTACAAGATTGATTTTGGAATGAACAGTCAAGTTCACCTTTTAACTTTCCATTGCTGTTTGCATCACAGGTATAAAGTACTGCGAGCCCACTTTAGCAATCATTCAATAGCTTTAAAAATGCAGTATTGCACGATGAAATAACCACAAAAGGTCAGTAAGTCCAATTTGAATCAACACCAGGATATAAAAACTCCTTTTCATGTCTGAATTGTTGTATAAAAATGTGAGTGACTCACTCAGAGATGAAAAAAAAAGGGTCTTAAATTGCCATCTGACAGTAAAAAAAAACCTGGAAGTTGAATGCGTTAGTCCTTGGCCCACGCCACACAAACAAAACAATGAATCGCAACATTTTTGGCTAACAAGGAAAGTTTTTGGGTTTTTTTTTATGTAGACATAACTCTGAAATATTGAATTCATGTTTATAAGAGTGAGACGAAATGGCAAACTATTGCGATAATAAAATAACATCAATATGCCCTCGCCGCATACCGTATTTTTCGGAGTATAAGTTGCTCCAGAGTATAAGTCGCACCTCCCAAAAAGGCATAGTAAATAAGGAAAAAAAACATATATAAGTCGCATTTTTGGGGGAAATTTATTTGATAAAACTAAACACCAATAATAGACATTTGAAAGGCAATTTAAAATAAATAAAGAATAGTGAACAACAGGCTGAATAAGTGTACGTTATCCATCCATCCATTTACTACTGCTTATTCCCTTTTTGGGGTCGCGGGGAGCGCTGGCGCCTATCTCAGCTACAATCGGGCGGAAGGCGGGGTACACCCTGGACAAGTCGCCACCTCATCGCAGGGCCAACACAGATAGACAGACAACATTCACACTCACATTCACACACTAGGGACCATTTAGTGTTGCCAATCAACCTATCCCCAGGTGCATGTCTTTGGAAGTGGGAGGAAGCCGGAGTACCCGGAGGGAACCCACGCGTTCACGGGGAGAACATGCAAACTCCACACAGAAAGATCCCGAGCCTGGATTTGAACCCAGGACTGCAGGAACTTCGTATTGTGAGGCAGACGAACTAACCCCTCTGCCACCGTGAAGCCCAGTGTACGTTATATGAGGCATAAATAACCAACTGAGAAGGTGCCTGGTATGTTAACCTAACATATTATGGTAAGAGTCATTCAAATAACTATAACATATAGAACATGCTATATGTTTACCAAACTATCTGTCACTCCTAATCGATAAATCCGATTTAATCTTATACGTCTAGTCCAGTGGTTCTTAACCTTGTTGGAGGTACCGAACCCCACCAGTTTCATAAACACATTCACTGAACCCTTCTTTAGTGAAAAATAAAATTTTGTTTTCAAATTCAAGACAAAGTTATGTTTTTGGTAACACTTTAGTATGGAGAACATATTTTAAGTAACAAAGACTTAATTTAAAATGGTTTGGGCCAGGGTTAGAGGGTTAGGGTTATAATAAGGCCATGCCGAATAAGGCATTAATAAGTACCTAAAATGACTAGTTAAGAGCCAATATGTTACTATTGTGCATGTTAATAAGCAACTAATTAATGGTGAATATGTTCCCCATAGGGCTTCACGGTGGCAGAGGGGTTAGTGCGTCTGCCTCACAATACGAAGGTCCTGCAGTCCTGGGTTCAAATCCAGGCTCGGGATCTTTCTGTGTGGAGTTTGCATGTTCTCCCCGTGAATGCGTGGGTTCCCTCCGGGTACTCCGGCTTCCTCCCACTTCCAAAGACATGCACCTGGGGATAGGTTGATTGGCAACACTAAATGGTCCCTAGTGTGTGAATGTGAGTGTGGATGTTGTCTGTCTATCTGTGTTGGCCCTGTGATGAGGTGGCGACTTGTCCAGGGTGTACCCCGCCTTCTGCCCGATTGTAGCTGAGATAGGCGCCAGTGCCCCCCGCGACCCCACAAGGGAATAAGCAGTAGAAAATGGATGGATGGATGGATGTTCCCCATACTTAAAGGCCTACTGAAACCCACTACTACTTTCACAGTATCATGTTAGACCCGCTCGACATCCATTGCTTTCGGTCCCCTAGAGGGGGGGGGGTTGCCCACTTCTGAGGTCCTCTCCAAGGTTTCTCATAGTCAGCATTGTCACTGGCGTCCCACTGGATGTTAATTCTCCCTGCCCACTGGGTGTGAGTTTTCCTTGCCTTTTTGTGGGTTCTTCCGAGGATGTCGTAATCGTAATGATTTGTGCAGTCCTTTGAGACATTTGTGATTTGGGGCTATATAAATAAACATTGATTGATTGATTGATTGATACTAGCGACCACGCAGTCTGATAGTTTATATATCAATGATGAAATATTAACATTACAACACATGCCAATAAGGCCTTTTTAGTTTACTAAATTGCAATTTTTAATTTCCCACGAAATGTTGTGTTAAAAACATCGGTATGATGACGCGTGCGTTTGACGTCTCTGGTTGTAGCGGACATTATTTTCCATCCCGATCCAAGCTATAAGTAGTCTGCTTTAATCGCATAATTACACAGTATTCTGGACATCTGAGTTGCTGAATCTTTTGCAATTTGTTCAATTAATAATGAAGAAGTCGAAGTAGAAAAATGGAGGTGGGAAGCTTTTAGCCTTTAGCAACACAAACACAGCCGGTGTTTCCTTGTTTAAAATTCCCGAAGGTGAAGCTTTACTATGGATCAGAGCGGTCAAGCAAACATGGATCCCGACCACATGTCAACCAGGCAAGTTTCAGTGAGAAAATTGTGGTAATAAGTTGGCTCTTACCAGAGTTATGAGCGGAGCCTCCGTCCTCCTGCAGCAGCTGCGGCCACTATTACCTCCTCCCACGGAGACACTGGCGGTCAACAAACCTGTGGCCACACCCCTCCGACTTTCAGGTACTGTAAAATCTCACTAAAACAATAAGCAGATAAGGGATTTTCCAGAAATATCCTAGTAAATGTGTCTAATAACATCTGAATGGCTCCCACTGCAATCGCCTTTTTTTTCCTAGTCCTTCACTCTCAATATCCTCATCCACAAATTTTTCATCCTCGCTCAAATTAATGGGGAAATTGTCGCTTTCTCGGTCCGAATCGCTCTCGCTGCTGGTGGCCATGATTGTAAACAATGTGAGGATGTGAGGAGCTCCACAACCCGTAACGTCACGCGCACATCGCCTGCTACTTCCGGTACAGGCAAGGCTTTTTTATTAGTGACCAAAAGTTGCGAACTTTATCGTCAATGTTTTCCACTAAATCCTTTCAGGAAAAAATATGGCAATATCGCAAAATGATCAAGTATGACACATAGAATAGACCTGCTATCCCCGTTTAAATAAGAAAATCTCATTTCAGTAGGCCTTTAAGTGTTACCATGTTTTTATTACCGGTGCACAAAATGAACCGTGCATGAACATCACCTTGTTCAAACAACAAAACCAACACAGTGAATAAACTCCCAACAAATTACACACCTGCAAATCAGCGTGACTTCTGCTGTTGCCGTATCCGTAATACGTCGATAGGGAGAAGTTTTTATTTACACGATGAGTCGGGTGTGTTTTGACCTCCGCCGAACCCCTGAGGCCGACTCACCGAGCCCCTAGGGTTCGATCAAACCCAGGTTAAGAATCACTGGTCTAGTCTCTTACGTGAATGAGCTAAATTATATTATTTGATATTTTATGGTAATGTGTTAATAATTTCACACATAAGTCGCTCCTGAGTATAAGTCGCACCCCCAGCCAAACTATGAAAAAAAAACTGCGACTTATAGTCCGAAAAATACTGTATGTTTATTTTTTTCTTTCTGCGCTAAACTTCTTCCAGTTTGTTTCCTTAGTGAGTCTTTGATTGATTGATTGAAGCTTTAATCAGTAGATCAATCAATCAATCAATCAATGTTTATTTATATAGCCCTAAATCACAAATGTCTCAAAGGACTGTACAAATCATTACGACTACGACATCCTCGGAAGAACCCACAAAAGGGCAAGGAAAACTCACACCCAGTGGGCAGGGAGAATTCACATCCAGTGGGACGCCAGTGACAATGCTGACTATGAGAAACCTTGGAGAGGACCTCAGATGTGGGCAACCCCCCCCTCTAGGGGACCGAAAGCAATGGATGTCGAGCGGGTCTAACATGATACTGTGAAAGTTCAATCCATAGTGGCTCCAACACAGCCGCGAGAGTTCAGTTCAAGCGGATCCAAGAGAGCAGCGAGAGTCCCGTCCACAGGAAACCATCTCAAGTGGAGGCGGATCAGCAGCGTAGAGATGTCCCCAACCGATACAGGCGAGCGGTCCATCCTGGGTCCCGACGAGCGGTCCATCCTGGGTCTCGACTCTGGACAGCCAGTACTTCATCCATGGTCATCGGACCGGACCCCCTCCACAAGGGAGGGGGGGACATAGGAGAAAAAGAAAAGAAGCGGCAGATCAACTGGTCTAAAAAGGAGGTCTATTTAAAGGCTAGAGTATACAGATGAGTTTTAAGGTGAGACTTAAATGCTTCTACTGAGGTAGCATCTCGAACTGTTACCGGGAGGGCATTCCAGAGTACTGGAGCCCGAAATGAAAACGCTCTACAGCCCGCAGACTTTTTTTGGCCTTTAGGAATCAATAATAAGCCTTAGTCCTTTGAACGCTGATTTCTTGCCGGGACATATGGTACAATACAATCGGCAAGATAGGATGGAGCTAGACCGTGTAGTATTTTATACGTAGGTAGTAAAACCTTAAAGTCACATCTTAAGTGCACAGGAAGCCAGTGCAGGTGAGCCAGTATAGGTATATATGTATGTATATATGTATATAAAGGTATATACAGTACAGGTATATATGTATGTATATATGTATATAAAGGTATATACAGTATAGGTATATATGTATGTATATATGTATATAAAGGTATATACAGTACAGGCGTAATGTGATCAAACTTTCTTGTTCTTGTCAAAAGTCTAGCAGCCGCATTTTGTACCAACTGTAATCTTTTAATGCTAGACATGGGGAGACTCGAAAATAATACGTTACAGTAGTTGAGACGAGACGTAACAAACGCATGGATAATGATCTCAACGTCTTTAGTGGACAAAATGGAGCGAATTTTAGCGATATTACGGAGATGAAAGAAGGCCGTTTTAGTAACGCTTTTAATGTGTGACTCAAAGGAGAGAGTTTGGTCGAAGATAATACCCAGATTTTTTACCAAGTCACCTTGTTTTATTATTTGGTTGTCAAATGTTAGAGTTGTATTATTAAATAGAGGTCGGTGTCTAGCAGGACCGATAATCAGCATTTCCGTTTTTTTGGCGTTAAGTTGCAAAAAAAAATAAAAATAAATTGCGCAGTACATATTCCGTACAATTGACCACTAAATGGTAACCTGCAAATACATTTTTCAACTTCATTAAGTCGGGGTCCACGATAATCAATTCTTGGTAGTCACCATTGCGGGAAGCAAAATTAAAAAAAAACAACAACAACTTTGCTTACGCATCTGCTTTGCTTATGTTGTGAAACGTCAACATTCATCAGTAGTAATAGTTTTGCCCACAACACAAGAGTGTACTAAAATAAGTTTTTTTTATTAAAATTGCAAACACTCATTAGTTCTCATCTGTGCCTGTATCCCCAAGAGACACATTTTCTTAAAGAGACAGTAATGTGCACTTCTGTCCTGAATCGATATTTTTCAAATAAACACTACAAATGTAGCAAAATTACTTTAAATAACTTTATGTACGTATGCATGTATTTATTATTAAAACATGCATTTTTTTCCTGTCATCATGGGGCTGGTATTTGGGCCAAAGTCACAAATAAACAAGGCACTACATTGAGGTACTCGAGGGGATGGAGTTATAATTAAACATGCACCAGCATATTTTAAATCAAAGTGTGACCTCACTTTGGCTTGCATAGTGTGGACGGGACCACGCTGGATAAGGACTTTGGAGTATATAGGAAGTGTCTTACAGCGAGGCAAATTCTGTCATGTTGAATTTTCTATCTAATTTATTTTATGTTTCTACTTATTAGATGTGGTCTACTTGTGAGACGTGAGGGATTTTTGAATGAGTTTGAAATAGTGTAACTGTCAGACACCTATAAAAAAAAAATGCTGTTTATCGTTCGGACCTAATTTGCACGGTAAAATTATGATGCAGAATATAAACTTAGATTTTTTTTAAAATTTATTTTAGTTTTACTCTTATCAAAGCATCGTCATAAGGAGATACTGAATATCGTCATTATTTGATGTACAAACCCCGTTTCCATACGAGTTGGGATATTGTGTTAGATGTAAATATAAATGGAATACAATCCTTTTCAACCCATATTCAGTTGAATATGCTACAAACACAATATATTTGATGTTCAAACTGATAAAAAAAATGTTCTTTTGCAAATAATCACAAACTTTAGAATTTGATGCCAGCAACACGTGACAAAAAGTTGGGAAATGTGGCAATAAATACTGATAAAGATGAGGAATGCTCATCAAACACAGGTGTGCAGGCTAATTGGGAACAGGTGGGTGTCATGATTGGGTATAAAAACCGCTTCCCAAAAGATGTTCAGTCTTTCACAAGAAAGGATGGGGCGAGGTACACCCCTTTGTCCACAACTGCGTGAGCAAATAGTCAAACAGTTTAAGAACAACCTTTCTCAAAGTGCAATTGCAAGAAATTTGGAATTTCAACATCTACGGTCCATAATATCATCAAAAGGTTCAGAGAATCTGGAGAAATCACTCCATGTAAGCAGCGTGGCCGGAAACCAACATTGAATGACCGTGACCTTCGATCCCTCAGACGGCACTGTATCAAAAACCGACATCAATCTCTACAGGATATCACCACTTGGGCTCAGGAACACTTCAGAAAACCACTGTCACTAAATACAGTTTGTCGCTACATCTGTAAGTGCAAGTTAAAGCTCTACTATGCGAAGCGAAAGCCATTTATCAACAACATCCAGGAATGCCGCCGGCTTCTCTAGGCCCGACATCATCTAAGATGGACTGATGCAAAGTGGAAAAGTGTTCTGTGGTCTGACCAGTCCACATTTCAAATAATTTTTGGAAATATTCGACAACGTGTCATCCGGACCAAAGGAGAAGCGAACCATCCAGACTGTTATTGACGCAAAGTTCAAAAATCAGCATCTGTGATGGTATGGGGGTGCATTATTGCCCAAAGCATGGGTAACTTACACATCTATGAAGGCACCATTAATGCTGAAAGGTACATACACGTTTTGGAACAACATATGCTGCCATCGATGCGTCGTCTTTTTCATGGACGCCCCTGCTTATTTCAGCAAGAAAATGCCAAGCCACATTTAGCACGTGTTACAACAGCGTGGATTTGTAAAAAAAGAGTGCGAGTACTTTCCTGGCCCTCCTGCAGTCCAGACCTGTCTCCCGTGGAAAATGTGTGGCGCACTATGAAGCGTAAAATACAACAGCGGAGACCCCGGACTGTTGAAGGACTGAAGCTCTACATAAAACAAGAATGGGAAAGAATTCCACTTTCAAAGCTTCAACAATTAGTTTCCTCAGTTCCCAAACGTTTATTGAGTGTTGTTAAAAGAAAAGGTGATGTAAGACAGTGGTGAACATGCCCTTTCCCAATTACTTTGGCACATGTTGCAGCCATGAAATTCTAAGTTAGTTATTATTGTCCCCCAAAAAATATATAGGTTTATGAGTTTGAACATCAAATATATTTTCTTTGTAGTGCATTCAATTGAATATAAGTTGAAAAGGATTTGCATGAATGTTGTCTGTCTATCTGTGTTGGCCCTGCGATGAGGTTGCGACTTGTCCAGTGTGTACCCCGCCTTCCACCCGATAGTAGCTGAGATAGGCGCCAGCGCCCCCCACGACCCCAAAAGGGAATAAGCGGTAGATAATGGATTGATGGATGTATTCCGTCTATATTTACATCTAACTCAATTTCCCAACTCATATGGAAACTGGGTTTGTATCTTATGACGTGCGTTGAGATTCCCAGCCCTACTTATTTCTGCTTTAATCATTTTTACGCTTGTTTCAGACCATTGTTATTTATTACTCCGGTACTCTTGTCTTGTTCTGTAGATTGTACAGTATTTTGTATTTTTATAGTGTTTTGTATATTGTACAGCAGGGGTCACCAACCTTTATGAAACCAAGAGCTACTTCTTGTGATTAATGCAAAGGGCTACCAGTTTGATACACACTTAAATAAATTGCCAGAAATCGCCAATTTGCTAAATTTACCTTTAATAAATAAGTCTATATATATAAAAAATGGGTATTTCTGTCTGTCATTACGTCATACATTTTTTTTTACTTTTACGGAAGGTTTTTTGTAGAGAAAAAATGATGAAAAAAACACTTAACTGTACAGTTTAAAAGAAGAGAAAACACGAAAAAAAGGAAAATTCAATTTTGAAACATAGTTTATCTTCAATTTCGACTCTTTAAAATTCAAAATTCAACCGGAAAAAGTGAAGAGAAAAACTAGCTAATTTGAATCTTTTTGAAATTTTTTAAAAAAGAATTCATGTAACATCATTAGTAATTTTTCCTGATTAAGTTACATTTTAGAGTTTGATGACATGTTTTAAATAGGTTAAAATCCAATCTGCACTTTGTTAGAATATATAACAAATTGGACCAAGCTATATTTCTAACAAAGACAAATCATTATTTCTTCTAAATTTTCCAGAACAAACATTTTAAAAGAAATTCAAAAGACTTTGAAATAAGATTTAAATTTGATTCGACAGATTTTCTAGATTTGCCAGAATAATTTTTGGGGAATTTTGATCATAATAAGTTTGAAGAAATATTTCACGAATGTTCTTCGTCCAAAAAACAGAATCTAAAATGAAGAATTAAATCAAAATGTGTTTATTCTTTACAATAAAAAAAAATAAAATACTTGAACATTGATTTAAATTGTCAGGGAAAAAGAGGAAGGAATTTAAAAGGTAAAAATGTGTTTAAAAATCCTAAAATTATTTTGAAGGTTGTATTTTTTCTCTAAAATTGTCTTTCTGAATGTTATAAGGAGCAAAATGAAAAAATAAACAAGTGAAGACCAAGTCTTTAAAACGTTTTCTTGGATTTTCAAATTCTATTTGAGTTTTGTCTCTCTTAGAATGAAAAATGTCGAGCAAAGCGAGATCAGCTTTCTAGTAAATAAATACAATTAAAAAAATAGAGGCAGCTCACTGGTAAGTGCTGCTATTTGAGCTATTTTTAGAACAGGCCAGCGGGCGACTCATCTGGTCCTTATGGGCGACCTGGTGCCCGCGTGCACCGCGTTGGTGACCCCTGTTGTACAGGATTTGCTTATTATTTTTGTTGGATAGTAGTCTGTTTATTTTAATTGTTAGTTTTTTTCCTTTATTACCTCTTGTGTTATTTATTTTACCCCATATTTGTTCCCACTACCGCACTTTGAGTTGGAGTCTTTACTCTCGTTATATGCAAATGTAAAGACAATAAAGTCCATTCTATTCTATTCTATTCTATAAAAAACTGAAATTCACACAGGTTTTTAGCATCAGTCTTTTTTTTTTTTTCTTCGTACACAAACCTTTAAAAGCTCCTTGGGTGAGCGCCTCTTGTACGTCTCAAGCAGCGTCGACACAGGACTTTGAGCTCAGTGTGTTGCTGAACTGAAGGTGGCTCTCCATTCCCAACCTTATTAAAAAAATCCACTTTTGGCGGTCAGCAGAAAAGCCACGCCACACTCCAGCTTGTAAGAGCCTCTCTGGTCATTTCCTCCCCCCCCAAGCTCTGCTGGCTTTTGCAGTTTTAGCCATTGCGCTCATCTCTTCTGTTAGATCGAAGCCATTTATCTGTCAAGTATAAAGCAGTGTTTTCGTCACTTTTTGACGGCAGAAAGGTCATAAGGGAAATATCGCTACTCTCACATTTTACCAGTGTCTAAGCCTTTTTGGATTCACATAAAGTAACTTCAACTTCAGTTTGGGTTTTCTCGTATAACCCCAATTTGCAACAGAAGCTGTCCTGTCATATTAAGACAACTTAGGACTACATTTCACGTATATTGCGCTTTGTACGTGTGTCAAATATGAAAATAGCTAAAATGTACCGCCAACCTACGAGCACCAAGCTGCTAACTCCAAAACACTCATATCTCGAATCAACTCTGCCCATTTAAAATTCATTTTAATTCATTTAATCCGTGCTGGGCCCTCCCAAAGCAACTCAATTTCAACATCCATCCATTTTCTACTGCCTATTCCCTTCGGGGTCGCGGGGGGCACTGGAGCCTATCAGCTATAATCGGGCAGAAGGCGGACTACACCCTGGACAAGTGGCCACCTCATCACAGGGCCAACACACGTAGACAGACAACATTCACACTCACATTCACACGGAGGTGGGTATAGTAGCCAGAAATTGTACTCAAGTAAGAGTACTGTTACTTTAGAGATTTATCACTCAAGTAAAAGTAAGGAGTAGTCACCCAAATATTTACTTGAGTAAAAGTAAAAAGTATGTTGTGAAAAAACTACTCAAGTACTGAGTAACTGATGAGTAACCTGATTACAGCAACAAATAGTGCACAAAAACATAAAAATAGCAACAAGCAAATTCAGAGCCAGGAATATCTCTTAAGCAACTAAAACAATAATATATATTAAATAATAGTACATTAAAATAAAATTAAGAAAATGGCACATTGAGCCACAATAACTTAACAGCACCATAGCCTCAGTAGGCATTGATTGATTTGATTGATTGATTGAGTGAGTGAAACTTTTATGAGTAGATTGCACAGTACAGTACATATTCTGTACAATTGACCACTAAATGGTAACACCCCAATAAGTTTTTCAACGTTTATCAATTTTATATATATATATATATATATATATATAATTGTAATTACAATTATATATATATATATATGTGTATATATATATATGTGTATATATATATATATATATATATATATATATATGTCTTGATTGGATTATCCGGAGAATAGTGCTCGATACCGTGGTAGAGCGCAATATGTAGGTGTGGGAAAAAATCACAAGACTACTTCATCTCTACAGATCTGTTTCATGAGGGGTTCCCTCAATCATCAGGAGATCATCCTGATGATTGAGGGAACCCCTCATGAAACAGATCTGTAGAGATGAAGTAGTCTTGTGATTTTTTCCCACACCTATATATATATAAATATATATATATACATACATTAATATATACAGTATATAATTTATATTTATTTATTCTGCCGTTTTTGTTGACATGTTAAAGGTGTTTTAATGAATATACATGCATGTTTAACACATAGATTCCTATATTTCATGAAGACAAGACTATAAGTTGGTGTATTACCTGATTCTGATGACTTGCATTGATTGGAATCAGACAGTATAGTGCTGATAACGTCCACGTTTTCAAATGGAGGAGAAAAAAAGTTCCTCTTTTCTGTCTAAAACCACATGAAAGTCGTTGGTTTTTGGCATCTTATTTGTCCAGCTTCTATATTCCTTTTTATACACTTTAAAAGAAATACATTGGCGGCAAACTCCGTAGCTTGCTAGCTTGTTTGCGCTGGCTTTCGGAGACTCTTATTTTGTTAGCGCAGGCGCGATGCAGCGGCACTTTTATTGTGAAGACAGGAACTTTACGATCAGTCTTTAGTGTTTTTGACGGAAAGTACGGTTGAAATAAAAAATGTATTTTTTCCTTTACACTTTTGATTGATTGATTGAAACTTTTATTATTATATTGCACACTACAGTACATATTCCGTACAATTGACCACTAAATGGTAACACCCCAATAAGTTTTTCAACTTGTTTAAGTCGGGTCATGTGACCACCTGGCTCTGTTTGATTGGTCCAAGGTCACCAGTGACTGCATGTGATTGGTGAAACGCAGGCATGCGTAGATTCTACTTTGAAGCTCTGTCATTAACCAAAACAAGCATTAACAGATCGATAAACAAAAGTAGCGAGTAGCGAGCTGAATGTAGATAAATGGAACGGAGTAAAAGTAGCGTTTCTTCTCTATAAATATACTCAAGTAAAAGTATGTTGCATAAAAACTACTCATAGCAGTACAGTTTATCCCAAAAGTTACTCAAGTAAATGTAACGGAGTAAATGTAGCGCGTTACTACCCACCTCTGCATTCACACACTAGGGCCAATTTAGTGTTGCCAATCAACCTATCCCCAGGTGCATGTCTTTGGAAGTGGGAGGAAGCCGGAGTACCCGGAGGGAACCCACGCAGTCACGGGGAGAACATGCAAACTCCACACAGAAATATCCCGAGCCCGGGATTGAACTCAGGACTACTCAGGATCTTCGTATTGTGAGGCAGATGCACTAACCCCACTTCCACCGTCCTGCCCTCAATTTGAACATGCCTTTTAAAAATAAAACCCATCTTTTAGATAGGACAGGGGTCGGCAACCCGCGGCTGTGATCACTCTGATGTGGCTCAGCTGCATACTTGCCGACCCCCCGATTTTCCGGGAGGTTTCCAGATATCCGTGCCTCTCCCGGAAAAATCCCGGGGTAAACATTCTCCGATTTTAACCCGGACTACAACACCGAGGACGTGCCGTAGTGGCAATGCTTTTAAAGTCCTCTAAAACATATCGGCCTGCCCGCTTTTACTCCATACTATTTAGGTGCCGGCCGGTCACATGTAGTATGTGACTTAAATTGTCACACGTAAGTGACTGCAAGGCATACTTGGTCAACAGCCATACAGGTCACACTGAGGGTGCCCGTTTCAACAACTTTAACGCTGTTTCAAATATGCGCCACACTGTGAACCCACACCAACAAGAATGACAAACACATTTCGGGAGAACATCCTCGCTGTAACACCACATAAACACAACAGAAAAAATACCCAGAACCCCATGCATCCCTAACCCCCGCCCACCTCAACCGACGCACGGAGGTGAGGGGGGATATTTTTCCGATTCAGAATCGTTTTGAATCGGAAAAATATCGTTTTTGAATCGAATCGAATCGAAAAATAGATAGGATATTATCGAATCGTAAGCCCAAGAATCGATATTGAATCGAATCGTGGGACACCCAAAGATTCGCAGCCCTAATAAGCAGCTATGTTGTATTGATATACCGTAGCTGGGTGTGTCAAATATGAGTCATATATGAGAATGAGCAGCGTGTGTTTTTTTTTTTTTCATCCTGCTTGCACTTTCAACATGGGGGATTACTTTTCCAAAATATAACAGTTTTCTAAACGGGACTTTAAATCGAAGCAGGAGGTAATAAAGGAAGATCTCCATCGAGACAGAGAGACTTTTTAAACGGAAGAAAGATAAGGAAGACTTCTATAAACAAGTTATCGATGCTTTTAGGCGGTTTAGCTCGGTTGGTAGAGTGGCCGTGCCAGCAACTTGAGGGTTGCAGGTTCGATTCCCGCTTCTGCCATCCTAGTCACTGCCGTTGTGTCTTTGGGCAAGACACTTTACCCACCTGCTCCCAGTGCCACCCACACTGCTTTGAATGTAACTTAGATATTGGGTTTCACTATGTAAAGCGCTTTGAGTCACTAGAGAAAAAGCGCTATATAAATATAATTCACTTCACTTCACTTCACTTCACTTTTGATCACAAGAAGCTGCGCATGGACTTCATTTATAAGTAAAGGTTAGACCATAATAACGTTTTTTCTATTTATTAAATGTGCTTTTCATGATGGGACGGCGTGGCGCAGTGGGAGAGTGGCCGTGCGCAACCCAAGGGTTCCTGGTTCAAATCCCACCTTGTACCAACTTCGTCACGTCCGTTGTGTCCTGAGCAAGACACTTCACCCTTGCTCCTGATGGGTGCTGGTTGGCGCCTTGCATGGCAGCTCCCTCCATCAGTGTGTGAATGTGTGTGTGAATGTGGAAGCGCTTTGAGTACCTTGAAGGTAGAAAAGCGCTATACAAGTACAACCCATTTATTTATTTATCTTTACATCACACTTAAATTTATAAGCACAGGCCTAAATTTACAACATGCCTTTGGTAAGCACCGGAGTGAGAAGAGGTTTTTAAAAATAATTACCGCATACTTGCCTTTAACGCATGCCTTTGGTAAGTGGCGGAGTGAGAAAAGGTTTTAAATTAAATAGCTGTAGTCGGTAAACATGGACATATGGGTGTAAACTAATCAGTACAAGCAAGAAAACACAACCCATTTGTACACCTAATGGTTTTGGGTACAGTCTGTGTATAATTCACTACTTCTTTACGATCCGTTTGGTGAGGCATGAAGAAGCAAACACGCGATTGTGTAAATCCACTCGGTGAGCGACTTCCATCTTGTTGTAGAAGCAGCAAATGTTGTCTGGGACTTTGGCAGCTTTCTAAAGCTTCCTTGCTCTTTACAGCTCCGCTCAGAGCGAGGAACTGGGCGCAATCCTCTAATTACAAACAGTCCGGTTTGGTGCCAGAATACTCTGGCACTCTTTATGCTAATCAGTGTAAGCGCCCACACTTTGGCCTTTGTAGCACCACGCAGCTGCCATCTTAGCTACAAAGTCCTGCACTTTGGATGTTGTTCAGAAACTTCAGTCTCTGTGTGAGGAGGAAAAAAAAAAAAAAACACGTCTTTGCTGCCAGCCAAATTTGGATGTTGTGAAGTGTTTGTATGTCTGCTCCCTGGTGCTTGCATCTCTGAAAACACCAGCACCAAAAACACAGTTTCACCTCAAGGAACATTAGCAACCTCTATTTGTGTATGGACCAGGGAATCATTTTCAATCATGAATAAATATGCCTCATGACAATATAAAAGAGGTATAGATGTGTGTGTATTTCTCTCCAACCATCGAAAATGATAATAACAACTGGAATAACCAGCCTAGTCAGCGCAATTTGCCTTGGATGTAAGCCCTTAAAGATGTTGTTTGAGTTATCATCATTGTTGAATTGCAGCACCCCTGCACTTTTTGCATAATCAGATTTACGATATACAAACCCCGTTTCCATATGAGTTGGGAAATTGTGTTAGATGTAAATATAAACAGAATACAATGATTTGCAAATCCTTTTCAACCCATATTCAGTTGAATGCACTACAAAGATAAGATATTTGATGTTCAAACTCATAAACTTTTTTTTTTGCAAATAATAATTAACTTAGAATTTCATGGCTGCAACACGTGCCAAAGTAGTTGGGAAAGGGCATGTTCACCACTGTGTTACATCACCTTTTCTTTTAACAACACTCAATAAACGTCTGAGAACTGAGGAAACTAATTGTTGAAGCTTTGAAAGTGGAATTCTTTCCCATCCTTGTTTTATGTAGAGCTTCAGTCGTTCAACAGCTGTCGTATTTTACGCTTCATAATGCGCCACACATTTTCCATGGGAGACAGGTCTGGACTGCAGGCGGGCCAGGAAAGTACCCGCACTCTTTTTTTACAAAGCTATGCTGTAGTAACACATGCTGAATGTGGCTTGGCATTGTCTTGCTGAAATAAGCAGGGGCGTCCATGAAAAAGACAACGCTTCGATGGCAGCATAAGTTGTTCCACAACGTGTATGTACCTTTCAGCATTAATGGTGCCTTCATAGATGTGTAAGTTACCCATGCTTTGGGCAATAATGCACCCCCATACCATCACAGATGCTAATTTTTGAACTTTGCGTCGATAACAGTCTGGATGGTTTGGTTCCCCTTTTGTCCAGATGACATGATGTTGAATATTTACAAAAACAATTTGAAATGTGGACTTGTCAGACCACTGAACACTTTTCCACTTTGCATCAGTCCATCTTAGATGATCTCGGGCCAGAGAAGCCAGCGGCGTTTCTGGATGTTGTTGATGAATGGCTTTTGCTTTGCATAGTAGAGCTTTAACTTGCACTTACAGATGTCGCGACAAACTGTATTCAGTGACAGTGGTTTACTGAAGTGTTCCTGAGCCCATGTGGCGATATCCTTTAGAGATTGATGTCGGTTTTTGATACAGTACTGTCTGAGGGATCGAAGGTCACGCTCATTCAATGTTGGTTTCCGGCCATGCCGCTTACGTGGAGTGATTTCTCCAGATTCTCTGAACCTTTTGACGATATTATGGGGCGTAGATGTTGAAATCCCTAAATTTCTTGCAATTGCACTTTGAGAAACGTTGTTCTTAAACTGTTTGACTATTTGCTCACGCAGTTGTGGACAAAGGGGTGTACCTCGCCCCATCCTTTCTTGTGAAAGAGTGAGCATTTTTTGGGAAGCTGTTTTTATACCCAATCATGGCACCCACCTGTTCCCAATTAGCCTGCACACCTGTGGGATGTTCCAAATAAGTGTTTGGTGAGCATTCCTCAACTTTATCAGTATTTATTGCCACCTTTCCCAACTTCTTTGTCACGTGTTGCAGCCATGAAATTCTAAGTTATTATTTGCAACAACAAAAAAATGTTTATGAGTTTGAACATCAAATATGTTGTCTTTGTAGCATATTCAACTGAATATGGGTTGAAGATGATTTGAAAATCATTGTATTCCGTTTATATTTACATCTAACACAATTTCCCCACTCATATGGAAACGGGGTTTGTAAATTGTGATTTTGTTCTCTACCAAATGTAATTTTGTGTCCAAAAAATACACTGCCAACTCGTGGCTATTGGCTCCATTGTGGTGAATGCATAAGCCCATTTCCACCAAGAGGTACTGTTCAGCTCCAGTAAATCCTGATCAGGCTTCCACCACAGTAGTATGTCCAGCTACATCAGGCCTGGGCACTTATTTTGACTTGGGGCCCACATTTATAGAAAAAAAATGTGTCTGGGGGCCGGAATATCAATTTTTAGGAACACTAATACAAAACCTCACAATAATGTCTGATTGAATGCTAAAAACGTTATGACAGACCGCCTTGGGGCGGCATGGCGTAGTGGGTAGGGCGGCCGTGCCAGAAACCTGAGGGTTGCAGGTTCACTTCCCACCTATTGACATCCAAATCGCTGCCGTTGTGTCCTTGGGCAGGACACTACACCCTTTTCCCCCGGTGCTGCTCACACTGGTGAATGAATGATGAATGAATGATTGGTGGTGGTCGGAGGGGCCGTAGGCGCAAACTGGCAGCCACGCTTCCGTCAGTCTACCCCAGGGCAGCTGTGGCTACAGATGTAGCTTACCACCACCAGGTGTGAATGAATGATGGGTTCCCACTTCTCTGTGAGCGCTTTGAGTATCTAACAATAGAAAAGCGCGATATAAATCTAATCCATTATTATTATTATTATTATCAGTAGAAGCATTTAAGTCTCACCTTAAAACTAATTTGTGTACTCTAGCCTTTAAATAGACTCCCTTTTTAGACCAGTTGATCTGCCGTTTCTTTTGTTTTTCTCCTATGTCCCGCTCTTCCTTGTGGAGGGGGTCCGGTCCGATCCGATCCGGTGGCCATGTACTGCTCGCCTGTGTATCGGCTGGGGACTTCTCTGCGCTGCTGATCCGCCTCCGCTTGGGATGGTTTCCTGCTGGCTCCGCTGTGAACGGGACTCTCGCTGCTGTGTTGGATCCGCTTTGGACTGGACTCTCGCGACTGTGTTGGATCCATTATGGATTGAACTTTCACAGTATCATGTTAGACCCGCTCGACATCCATTGCTTTCCTCCTCTCCAAGGTTCTCATAGTCATCATTGTCACCGACGTCCCACTGGGTGTGAGTTTTCCTTGCCCTTATGTGGGCCTACCGAGGATGTCGTAGTGGTTTGTGCAGCCCTTTGAGACACTAGTGATTCAGGGCTATATAAGTAAACATTGATTGATTGATTGATTGATTGATTATTATTGAAAAACGTAATGGAATTTTTAATTGTTCTATGAACGATAAAACATCGAATATTTAACAAAATCTGAATGTCACACCCCCATTCAATCGACATATTTTACAATCAAGTGAAACGCAACCAAAATGCAACAAACAGTGAAATATGAACGCCAAGGGTACAAGATAAACCCACCTACAATCTGATATTTGCTGAATTTCCCCTAGGAATCAATAAAGTACTTTCTATTGTATTCTATTCCATACATCACTAAGCTTTAGAACTGTTTTGTGAAAATCTCCTTCCGCGTCTGTGGAAACGCTTCCCACCCACACTGCTTGGTGCCTCGTCTGAGATGCTGTGACGTAGATTACCATAGCATCTAATTAGATGACCATAGTAACTAATTAGATTATCATGATAACTGGTATATCATCCATAAACGCAGATTCCAACCATTGAAATACTTTTAAAGTTGAAGAACTACGGTCATTAGAAAACAGGACTGCACATCATAATGGCAGCTACACTTTTCATCCTAAAGGTCTGAAAAAATTATTTGGGAATGTCCGGCGGGCCAGATTGAAAATCTCAACGGGCCGCATGTGGCCCCCGGGCCTGAATTTGCCCAGGTCTGAGCTACTTCCTCCAGAAGTGTAGCGATGCGCACAACAGAGGGTGACTTGCACCCCTTAAAAAGTGCTATAGGAATAAAAAGTTTTCGGTCTGATAATTTGGTGTAATTTGTTTTTGACAAGACGGTAATATGCATGCTAAACTAAACCCAAAATTTAACTCATATTTAGAACACCTAAAGCGACTTCTTGTTTAATCAAAACAACCCGAATATCAATCAATCAATCAATCAATGTTTATTTATATAGCCCCAAATCACAAATGTCTCAAAGGACTGCACAAATCATTACGACTACAACATCCTCGGAAGAACCCACAAAAGGGCAAGGAAAACTCACACCCAGTGGGCAGGGAGAATTCACATCCAGTGGGACGCCAGTGACAATGCTGACTATGAGAAACCTTGGAGAGGACCTCAGATGTGGGCAACCCCCCCCCCTCTAGGGGACCGAAAGCAATGGATGTCGAGCGGGTCCAACATGATACTGTGAAAGTTCAATCCATAGTGGCTCCAAGACAGCAGTGAGAGTCCCGTCCACAGGAAACCATCTCAAGCGGATCAGCAGCGTAGAGATGTCCCCAACCGATACAGGCGAGCGGTCCATCCTGGGTCCCGACGAGCGGTCCATCCTGGGTCTCGACTCTGGACAGTCAGTACTTCATCCATGGTCATCGGACCGGACCCCCTCCACAAGGGAGGGGGGGACATAGGAGAAAGAAAAGAAGCGGCAGATCAACTGGTATGAATAAGCATGATTGTATTCTTCAAGGGGCTGTACGGTGGTCTAGTGGTTAGCAAATCAGCCTCACAGTACCATGAATTGATTCACGTGCACCCCCGACTTAAACAAGGTGAAAAACGTATTCCGGTGTTACCATTTAGTTGTCAATTATACAGAATATGTACTGTACTGTGCAATCTAGTAATAAAAGTCACAATCGATAGTTTCATGTCTTTGTGATCATGTTCTGTTTAGTTATGTTCTGTTTTTTTTTTTTTATTCCATTAGTTCCTGTTTTTGCGCACCCTGGTTTGTTTTAGTTTCCATGCCAAACATTAGTTTCACCTGACTCATTTGTTTTGACTCACACACCTGTCAATAATCACAGCACTATTTAAGCCTGTAGTTGCCAGGCAGTCAGCCTGGCGACATCACCCTTTACACACCCTTGATACCTGATTGCTCGCTTCTTGCCATAGATTTTATGCTTTTTACGTCACAGGAAGTGTTTTCGTTTTTGTTCATAGTTCTGCCATTGTGTGAGTTTTTGTTTTCAGAGCTAAGTTTTAGAGCGCCTTTTGTTTGTTCTTTTTTCTTTGAGTTATTAATTAGAAGATGTCAGTACCTTCACGCCATGTCCGTTCCAATCGCTTTGTACCACGGGAAAATAAATCACACTAAAGTCCACGCCTTGACAGATAGATAGTACTTTGATTCCTTCAGGAGAGTTCCCTCCGGAAAATTAAAATTCCAGCAGCAGTGACACACCTGTCAATAATCACAGCACTATTTAAGCCTGTAGTTGCCAGGCAGTCAGCCTGGCGACATCACCCTTTACACACCCTTGATACCTGATTGCTCGCTTCTTGCCATAGATTCATGCTTTTTACGTCACAGTAAGTGTTTTCGGTTTTGTTGTCCATAGTTCTGCCATTGTGTGAGTTTTTGTTTTCAGAGCTAAGTTTTGAACCTCAGCTGAGAGCGCCTTTTGTTTGTTCCTTTTTCTTTGAGTTATTAATTAGAAGATGTCAGTACCTTCACGCCATGTCCGTTCCAATTGCTTTGCACCACGGGAAAATAAATCACACTAAAGTCCACTCCTTGACAGATAGATAGTACTTTGATTCCTTCAGGAGAGTTCCCTCCGGAAAATTAAAATTCCAGCAGCAGTGACACACCTGTCAATAATCACAGCACTATTTAAGCCTGTAGTTGCCAGGCAGTCAGCCTGGCGACATCACCCTTTACACACCCTTGATACCTGATTGCTCGCTTCTTGCCATAGATTCATGCTTTTTACGTCACAGTAAGTGTTTTCGGTTTTGTTGTCCATAGTTCTGCCATTGTGTGAGTTTTTGTTTTCAGAGCTAAGTTTTGAACCTCCAGTTGAGAGCGCCTTTTGTTTGTTACTTTTTCTTTGAGTTATTAATTAGAAGATCTCAGTACCTTCACGCCATGTCCGTTCCAATCGCTTTGCACCACGGGAAAATAAATCACACTAAAGTCCACGCCTTGACAGATAGATAGTACTTTGATTCCTTCAGGAGAGTTCCCTGCGGAAAATTTAAAATCCAGCAGCAGTGTACAAAATTGAGATCGTATTTAAAAAGTAAATATAGGGGGTATAAATGGAAACAAAATAGAAAAATATTACAATAAAAATAAAAAGCAACAATGAGAATAAAAATATAACAATAAAATAAGAATATAACGAGAAACTAGGCAGTAGTGACCATGTTATGAAAAAGTATTGCACTGTTATTGTTTTGCATCCCCTGTCATCCTAGTACCCCAAGAGAGGAGTTTTGCAGTCTAATGGTGTTTGGGACAAGGGAATTTTTCATTCTATTAGTCCTGCACTTGGGATGATGCAGTCTAGCACTGAACAGGCTCCTCTGGCTACTGATAACACTATGCAGAGGGTGACTGGCATCATCCAGGATGCTCACTAGTTTTTCCAATCAAACAGTCCAAATGTTCAAACCTCCATTGGAACTATGGATGGGCAACAAAGCCTCAAATCTCTTTGCAGTCTCTTGCAATAACGATATATATCACAATCTATCATTTGGCATATAAATTATAATAGAACCATTTCAGAACGGGTTAGAATAGTTTCTAACTTGGCTGCTGACGAATGCCAATAACATAATACATAAGTTATAGTTGAAATAATATCTTAAAACTGTTATTAATCTACTTGCTGATTTACTGTTAATATCTGATTACTTTTGTTGGAGTGTCCAGAGTGCTTGTAGGCGCTGGCAATTAATTCTGACGCCTTTTTCCCACCAGCTCGCTGAACGCCGCGACGAGCGTCCAGAGGAAGTCGTCTTCCCCTGCTTCCGCTGGTCCATCTACGTTGGGCGTCATTTGTGGACGACTCCAACCGTCACCGGTGTGGGTTGTATGGACCATTTAGGAAGGACATCACGTCGAGGAGGTTTGACTCTTTTATTTTTTCAATAAAGCTTTCGTCTGCGTCGATCGGGCCGCTTTTCAGCGCCTCCTCCTCCGCTGTCCGCTGTTCGTCTCGGCCGGCTTTCCAGCTGCCGGTGACGTCTTCCTCTAGGGCTCATTCTTTGATCGTTCGTGTTTTGTTGCTTCTGCTCTCCTGTGGACACTCCACCTCTTCCTCCTTCTCCCCTTTTTAAACGCTGCGAGGAGATAAGCAGATTGAGAACCGGTGTGTGTGTCACGCACCTGAACTTGATCGTAGCGGCGTCGCTCTAGGCACGCCCCGACTCTTTGTTCCGCTACATACTCCGCCTCCTGGCCGCCATCTTTAGCCGGGCCAAAGCGTGTCCCGCCCCGCCGTCGGCCCGTCGGCTCCGTCTCTCCACAAGCACTTATTCTTATGTTTGGATACTTTACATTAGTTTTGGGAAATGCTACACATTTGGGTATCAAAACAGTTAGAAGTGGGAATCTTTGGCACCTCACGATTTGATAGGGTTACTATTCAGGGGATACGATTCAATTATGAATTGATTATGTATACATTTATAATTATTATGTTGTATAAAATGATTACCGGTATCTATATTATATTAAATATGTACATAAGTATCTAAATATATTACATTTTATTGTGTCTACAAGACTCATCCTTTGGTTACTGACCTGTGCAGTATTGCAGCGTTCATGGTGTCCGTCAAAGTGCACTCAGCATAGATATACAGTGTACTTAGGGCTCGGCGATATGGCCTCTTTTTAACATCTCAATATTTTTAGGCCATATCGCGATACACAATATACATCTCGATATTTTGCCTCAGCCTTGAATGAACACTTGATACATATAATCACAGCAGTATGATGATTCTATGTGTCTACATTAAAACATTCTTCTTCATACTGCATTAATATATGCTACTTTCAAACTTTCATGCAGAGAGGGAAATCACAACTAAGTCAGTTTACCAAAACTATATTTATTAAACAGCTATTAAGCAGTGGCACAAACATTCATGTCATTTCCAAAACAGAAAGTGCATGTCAGTGCGTGGACTTCTGGGTGTTTGTTTTCCCGAGATGCAAGTAAAGTCGGATCAGACATGGCTTGGAGGTAAATACATGATTTTATTTTAACTAACAAAAGGTACAAAACTAAAGGCGCACACAAAGGCGGAGAACAAACTTGACTAATGAAACAAAAATTAGCACTTGGGCAAAAAACTATGAACATGAAACAAATAAACACTTACTGTGACAAGAATACACAAAACTCACGTGGCAAGAAACGAGCAGCAAGAAAACTATGGCAGCATGACAATGGCATGAGTAGTAAGGATATCGGATAGCATGGGTGTCCAGGAGGTAATGTCGCCAGGCCGACAGCCTGGCAACTGCAAGCTTAAATAATACCGACCTGATTAGTGGCAGGTGCGCGAGTGCAAAACGTCAGACGGGTGAAACTACTGAATAGTCATGGAAACAAAACAAGCAAGAGTGCACAACCAGGAACTAAAAAGAGTCCAAAAACAAACAGCACATGGCCAAACAAAAACATGATCAGCAGACATGACAGTGCAAGATTGTCAGACATTTTAAAACAAGCCATTAGTGCACTTCTGTGCATGATGTCACTAAGATGACATATCAAAACAACACTAAATTAAAGTGCACTTTTTGTACGGAACGCCACTACAATAGTTTAAAAAAAAGTGCACTTTTGTTTGTGCACTTTTGAGTTTATAAACATAATGTAAATTTTAAAAAATCGAAAGGAGATTTTGTGACGCTAAAAATATCGATATAATCATAGTAGTATCGACTAGATACATTCCTGTACTTGGTATCATTAGGTGTACAGTATATCCACCAACCTACTCAGTGGCTTAGTGGTTAGAGTGTCCGCCCTGAGATCGGTAGGTTGTGAGTTCAAACCCCGGCCGAGTCATACCAAAGACTATAAAAATGGGACCCGCTTGCCTCCCTGCTTGGTACTCAGCATCAAGGCTTGGAATTGGGGGTTAAATTTCCAAACTAATTCCCGGGTGCGGAACCGCTGCTGCCCACTGCTCCCCTCACCTCCCAGGGGGTGATCAAGGGAATTGGTCAAATGCAGAGGACAAATTGTGTGTGACAACTTTAAAAAAAATATATATATATATCCATCCATCCATTTTCTACCGCTTATTCAAAAATTTAAAAAAAATATATATTTTTTTATTTTTATTTTTATTAAATCAACACAAAAAACACAAGATACACTCACAATTAGTGCACCAACCCAAAAAACCTCCCTCCCCATTTACATTCATTGACACTCATTCACACAAAAGGGTTGTTTCTTTCTGTTATTAATATTTCTGGTTCCTACAATATATATCAATATAGTCTGCAAGGGATACAGTCCGTAAGCACACATGATTTTATTTTCTTATTAACGTCCGTCGGACAAAATTTCATGCGTTGACTGGTCTGCAGTTACAAAAAGGTTGGGGACAACTGATGTAGGGCATCTCCAGGCGTTTGACCAGCTTATGGAGCCATCCTTGGGGTAGAGACAGGGTGACAAGAACTAAATTATACAGACTACAGATAAATAAATATATTTATTTATTTAAAAATATATATATATATTTACTATATTTTGCTAAAAACATCAAAATTAATTGTATTTTTATTTGTATTTTTTCAGACTGCTTATTACATCCAGCCATAGAATTATACATTAAAATAAAATATTTGATATAATTAATTTTAAATGATCATAAAGGGACTCTTACTCCTGATGGGTGCTGGTTGGCGCCTTGCATGGCAGCTCCCTCTATCAGTGTGTGAACGTGTGTGTGAATGGGTAAATGTGGAAGTAGTGTCAAAGCGCTTTGAGTACCTTAAAGGTAGAAAAGCGCTATACAAGTACAACCCATAACAATTCCATATATAATTATTAAAATAATTGCTTGTTTATCAACAACTTTAGGATTTTATTCATTACATTTTGAAACTCTCAGAAGCCAAGTTATGTTATATTCCTTAAGATTTATTTATGCAAGTTTGAAGTATCAATTATCCAAACACAGTTTTGTTTGCATATTTTCAGGATGTATATATATATATATATATATATATATATATATATATATATATATATATATATATATATGATTGGCAACACTAAATGGTCCCTAGTGTGTGAATGTGAGTGTGAATGTTGTCTGTCTATCTGTGTTGGCCCTCTGATGAGGTGGCGACTTGTCCAGGTTGTACCCCGCCTTCCGCCCGATTGTAGCTGAGATAGGCGCCAGCGCCCCCCGCGACCCCAAAAGGGAATAAGCGGTAGAAAATGGATGGATGGATGGATATATATATATATATATATATATATATATATATATATATATATGTATATATATATATATATATATATATATATATATATATATATATATATATATATATATATGTATATATATATATATATATATATATATATATATGAAATACTTGACTTGGTGAATTCTAGCTGTAAATATTCTCCTCCCCTCTTAACCACGCCCACCAACTCCTGAAATCGGAGGTCTCAAGGTTGGCAAGTATGGTTTGTTTATATTGTAACGTCCCGGAAAAGTTGGTGCTGCAGGGAATTCTGGGAATTTGTTCTGTAGTGTTTATGTTTATGGGGCGGCATAAACATAAACAGTCGACCAGCCGCATTTTGTACCAACTGCAACCCTCAAGTGCCAACAACTTGAGGGTTGCAGGTTCAATCCCCGCTCCTGCCATCCTAGTCACTGCCGTTGTGTCCTTGGGCAAGACACTTTACCCACCTGCTCCCAGTGCCACCCACACTGGTTTGCAAAAAAATAAAAAATGTAACTTAGATATCGGGTTTTACTATGTAAAGCGCTTTGAGTCCATCCATCCATCCATCATCTTCCGCTTATCCGAGGTCGGGTCGCGGGGGCAACAGCCTAAGCAGGGAAACCCAGACTTCCCTCTCCCCAGCCACTTCGTCTAGCTCTTCCCGGGGGATCCCGAGGCGTTCCCAGGCCAGCCGGGAGACATAGTCTTCCCAACGTGTCCTGGGTCTTCCCCGTGGCCTCCTACCGGTTGGACGTGCCCTAAACACCTCCCTAGGGAGGCGTTCGGGTGGCATCCTGACCAGATGCCCGAACCACCTCATCTGGCTCCTCTCGATGTGAAGGAGCAGCGGCTTTACTTTGAGTTCCTCCCGGATGGCAGAGCTTCTCACCCTATCTCTAAGGGAGAGGAAACTCATTTCGGCCGCTTGTACCCGTGATCTTATCCTTTCGGTCATGACCCAAAGCTTATGACCATAGGTGAGGATGGGAACGTAGATCGACCGGTAAATTGAGAGTTTTGCCTTCCGGCTCAGCTCCTTCTTCACCACAACGGATCGGTACAACGTCCGCATTACTGAAGACGCCGCACCGATCCGCCTGTCGATCTCACGATCCACTCTTCCCCCACTCGTGAACAAGACTCCTAGGTACTTGAACTCCTCCACTTGGGGCAGGGTCTCCTCCCCAACCCGGAGATGGCACTCCACCCTTTTCCGGGCGAGAACCATGGACTCGGACTTGGAGGTGCTGATTCTCATTCCGGTCGCTTCACACTCGGCTGCGAACCGATCTTCATCTCTCGCGCTTTGAGTCATTAGAGAAAAAGCGCTATATAAATATAATTCACTTCACTTCACACTTATGTTGTGTTGCGCTGCAAATATTCTCCCAAAATGTGTTTGTCATTGTTGCTTAGTTTGGTTTCACTATATGAAACATGTTTATGACAGTGTTGGCGTTTTTTATACCGCCACCCTGATTGTGACATGTTTTTTTCTCTGGTGCTTCCTTCTGCATTCCAAAAGCATCGATGTTGGACTGGGGGATCAGTGTAGTATCAGTTTAATTTAAAACACAATTTTGTACAAGATATATAAGTAGAGGATTCCTGCTCCATCCCTCCATCAGTTTGGGGTCATTGGCCTCAAAATGTGAGCATGATTGTTTGTGTATTGCTGGTTTCCGCGTGACATAGGGCAAGAGATTATATGATCGCGATCGATGATCGTGATGAGTTTCAGCTCAATAACAGTGACTAGATGGTGGAAATGGCTCAGAGTCGACCTTCTCCCACTGCACTTACAGTTACAATGTCCTGTAGTGCTCCACAGAATCATAGGTATGAAAAGAATGACCGCACTTGGAGCTAAACGCGCAAGTGAGGACAGAGAAATGTCAGCTGTGACTTGGAGTTATCCAGGGCCTTATGACTTCCACGTTAACGGAATCACGGAATTGGCTAATAAAAACGTAATCTACTATTAAACGCGGGAAAGTGACGCAGTGTGGCTGGAATGCTGTCATCGTAATGATAAGAAATGTTTGCCTGGGGAAATTATTGTTTACGGGGACTGTGCACTTCACTAACACTCTCCTTCATGCTTCTTGGGCCAGCTTTCTGCCTGCCTCCACAACACAGACCTAGGAGCGGCCACGTGTGCGGGAAAAGAAAACTACGGAGCCAAATAGCTACCAAATTTCTTCTACATGTCAGTTATTATGCTTTTTTTGGGGGGGCAAAATTGATAAGTTCTGGTCCGAAAGCTATGTGGAAAACCACCGTGCTATCAATCAATCAATCAATGTTTATTTATATAGCCCCAAATCACAAATGTCTCAAAGGACTGCACAAATCATTACGACTACAACATCCTCGGAAGAACCCACAAAAGGGCAAGGAAAACTCACACCCAGTGGGCAGGGAGAATTCACATCCAGTGGGACGCCAGTGACAATGCTGACTATGAGAAACCTTGGAGAGGACCTCAGAAGTGGGCTTCCCCCCCCTCTAGGGGACCGAAAGCAATGGATGTCGAGCGGGTCTAACATGATACTGTGAAAGTTCAATCCATAGTGGCTCCAACACAGCCGCGAGAGTTCAGTTCAAGCGGATCCAAGACAGCAGCGAGAGTCCCGTCCACAGGAGACCATCTCAAGCGGAGGCGGATCAGCAGCGTAGAGATGTCCCCAACCGATACACAGGCGAGCGGTCCATCCTGGGTCCCGACGAGCGGTCCATCCTGGGTCTCGACTCTGGACAGCCAGTACTTCATCCATGGTCAATCGGACCGGACCCCCTCCACAAAGGAGTGGGGGACATAGGAGAAAAAGAAAAGAAGCGGCAGATCAACTGGTCTAAAAAGGAGGTCTATTCAAAGGCTAGAGTATAAAAATGAGTTTTGAGGTGAGACTTAAATGCTTCTACTGAGGTAGCATCTCAAACTGTTACCGGGAGGGCATTCCAGAGTACTGCAGCCCGAACGGAAAACGCTCTATAGCCCGCAGACTTTTTTTGGGCTCTAGGAATCACTAATAAGCCGGAGTCTTTTGAACGCAGATTTCTTGCCGGGACATATGGTACAATACAATCGGCAAGATAGGATGGAGCTAGACCGTGTAGTATTTTATACGTAAGTAGTAAAACCTTAAAGTCACGTCTTAAGTGCACAGGAAGCCAGTGCAGGTGAGCCAGTACAGGTATATATGTATGTATATATGTATATAAAGGTATATACAGTATAGGTATATATGTATGTATATATGTATATAAAGGTATATACAGTACAGGCGTAATATGATCAAACTTTCTTGTTCTTGTCAAAAGTCTAGCAGCCGCATTTTGTACCAACTGTAATCTTTTAATGCTAGACATGGGGAGACCCGAAAACAATACGTTACAGTAATCGAGACGAGACGTAACAAGGTGCCCAGTAAAAGATGGGAAAAAGGTAAACGCTGGGGAAGGATGAGTAAAAAAAATACAATCTAGACTGGGCTCCTAGGGGGGCCCAGTCTGGAGTGGGAAAACACCTCCATTGCAAAGCACATATACATATTACAACTTACATCTCGAGATATCTAGCAACAGAGGGAAGGGAGTTCGGGGTCATGGTAGTAGGCCGCAGCTCTCAGGCGCTGACCATCCTTTCATCACCCCTATGGGATTTGCGTCGAGGGCGTTGGGTTGGGGGGGTGGTGTGTGTATACAGTGGGGCAAAAAAGTATTTAGTCAGCCACCGATTGTGCAAGTTTTCCCACTTAAAATGATGACAGAGGTCTATAATTTTCATCATAGGTACACTTCAACTGTGAGAGACAGAATGTGGAAAAAAAATCCAGGAATTCACATTGTAGGAATTTTTAAGAATTTATTTGTAAATTATGGTGGAAAATAAGTATTTGGTCAACCTTTCAAAGCTCTCGCTAAAGGAAGGAGGTTTTGGCTCAAAATCTCACGATACATGGCCCCATTCATTCTTTCCTTAACACGGATCAATCGTCCTGTCCCCTTAGCAGAAAAACAGCCCCAAAGCATGATGTTTCCACCCCCATGCTTCACAGTAGGTGTGGTGTTCTTGGGATGCAACTCAGTATTCTTCTTCCTCCAAACACCACGAGTTGAGTTTATACCAAAATGGATACATGGATGATACAGCAGAGGATTGGGAGAATGTCATGTGGTCAGATGAAACCAAAATAGAACTTTTTGGTGTAAACTCGACTCGTCGTGTTTGGAGGAAGAAGAATACTGTGTTGCATCTCAAGAACACCACACCTACTGTGAAGCATGGGGGTGGAAACATCATGCTTTGGGGCTGTTTTTCTGCTAAGGGGACAGGACGATTGATCCGTGAGTGTTATATGACAGCGTTGAGTTATTTGGGTCCAAAATGGCTCTTTCAAAGTTCTGGGTTGCCTACCTCTGCATTAGTGGAAAAGCGCTGAGTGAGTGAAGGCAACACAGACGTTGCCATGGAGACGAGGGTTTTATTACGTGCCTGGCTGCAGTCACACTGCGACACCTGTCCGTCAGTAATAACAATCCCCGTTAACCTGGACCAATGTTTTTTTATTGTTTCATTTGCATTACCTCACACGATGAACACTACATATATTTTTATATGACGCCGTCACTTTTTTGCACTCGCTATCCTGGTACTTATTCGCCGACCGCCGTGTTGCGGTAGGGAGAAAAAGCGGAACGACACACATTGCGGAAACAACATAATTCTCCGTGCGTCGGCTAAATACAAATATATTCCACAACCCCAAACATGTCTTTTTCAAAGCCTGCGGTGAAGAGAGAGGTTTGTGATGAGCAAAGACAATTCCATGAGAAGTGGGAGATGCAATATTTCTTTGTTGAGCGCAGGGGGACCCCGACGTGTCTTATTTGCACAGAGAAAGTTGGGGATACAATTTGAAACGTCATTATAAAACTACACATGCTGAGGAGTATGCAAAATATTTTTTTAAGAAATCTTTTCTTGTGGCCCAGCCTCACCCAGACTCTGCATCCACTGGCCCCCAGGTAAAGTGAGTTTGAGACCCCTGACTCACGTTCTAGTGTGTTCAATGTCAAGATGATAGTTTGGATGGTTCCTGAGCAGGCATAATGAAGCCTCGATTAGACTGTGCTAACTAAAGACAATTTTTAACACATCCATTGTCATAATTCTGGTGCGTAGTGAAGCATGAATAGCCACCACCCTCCCTACAGGAATGATAATTGAAGCAAATTAACTTGTTATGTCTCCATGGAGACAAGGATTAGTAATTTTTAAGTATTTACAACACTTCTGACTGTGGACAGACGTTCGATAGCCGCGTCTTAAAGCCGTGATTGTGCATTGGCAAACATGGTCGTCGTGAAACGTGACGACATGGGGGACTGGTACTTTTTAGAAGTGGTATAGTACTGAATATGATTCATTAGTATTGCGGTACTATACTGTGACGGTCTCTTACTGTCGTACGGGTTCTCAGGACCACCAGGGAAGGACATTGTTGCGCAGGTCTGACTTAATTTTATTTTTCAATAATAAAAAGTCTTACGGGTTGCTTTGCAGCCTTGCCGTGTCCTGCTTCCTCTGCCGCTCCACCTTTTCAGTCGCGTGCGTCTTCGTCTTCCTGTGGCTTTCTCCCGCTCTCGCTCAGCATCGGCTTCCTTCTGGCTCCTTCTCTCTCCGTCTCTCTCCCTGGCGTTTACAGCCACTGCCCTTCTATACAGTGCGAGAGGAGATATACATAGTGCCCAGCTGGGCGACCCACGCACCTGATAATATTTGCGGGGTTGATTCCGTCGCGCCCTACCTCGCTGCTTGCTCACAGTCCACGCCTCCTCGCCGCCATCTTTGGCCGGGCTACGGTGTGCCCTGCCTCGCTGTCGGACTGCCGGCTCTGCCTCTCCACATATACTAATACCGGTATACCGTACAACCCTAGTCCAGGGTCTATCCCTCCCCTCGTCGAGGTAGCCTGATTGCGTGATGCATAGTCAAAAAGATATGTCGTTGTTGTTTTATTAACAAACCCTGTTTCCTTATGAGTTGGGAAATTGTGTTGGATGTAAATATAAACAGAATACAATTATTTGCAAATCATTTTCAACCCATATTCAGTTGAATATGCTACAAAGACAACATATTTGATGTTCAAACTGATAAACATTTTTATTTTTTTGCAAATAATCATTAACTTTAGAATTTGATGCCAGCAACACGTGACAAAGAAGTTGGGAAAGGTGGCAATAAATACTGACAACGTTGAGGAAGGCTCATCAAACACTTATTTGGAACATCCCACAAATGTGCAGGCTAATTGGGAACAGGTGGGTGCCATGATTGGGTATAAAAACAGCTTCCCAAAAAATGTTCAGTCTTTCACAAGAAAGGATGGGGCGAGGTACACCCCTTTGTCCACAACTGCGTGAGCAAATAGTCAAACAGTTTAAGAACAACGTTTCTCAAAGTGCAATTGCAAGAAATTTAGGGATTTCAACATCTACGGTCCATGATATCATCAAAAGGTTCAGAGAATCTTGAGAAATCACTCCACGTAAGCGGCATGGCCGGAAACCAACATTGAATGACCGTGATCTTCGATCCTTCAGACTGCACTGTATCAAAAACCGACGTCAATCTCTAAAGGATATCACCACATGGGCTCAGGAACACTTCAGAAAACCCCTGTCACTAAATACAGTTCGTCGCTACATCTGTAAGTGCAAGTTAAAGCTCTATTATGCAAAGTGAAAGCCAATTATCAACAACATCCAGAAACGCCGCCAGCTTCTCTGGGCCTGAGATCATCTAAGATGGACTGATGCAAAGTGGAAAAGTGTTCTGTGGTCTGACGAATCCACATTTGAAGTTATTTTTGAAAATATTCAACATGGTGTTATCCGGACCAAATGGGAAGTTAACCATTCAGACTGTTATCGACGCAAAGTTCAAAAGCCAGCATCTGTGATGGTATGGGGGTGCATTAGTGCCCAAGGCATGGGTAACTTACACATCTGTGAAGGCACCATTAATGCTGAAAGGTACATACAGGTTTTGGAACAACATATGCTGCCATCTAAGCGCCATCTTTTTCATGGACGCCCCTGCTTATTTCAGCAAGACAATGCCAAGCCACATTCAGCACGTGTTACAACAGCATGGCTTCGTAAAAAAAAAGAGTGCGGGTAATTTCCTGGTCCGCCTGCAGTCCAGACCTTTCTCCCATCGAAAATGTGTGGCGCATTATGAAGCGTAAAATAGGACAGCGGAGATCCCTGACTGTTGAACGACTGAAGCTCTCCCTAAAACAGGATTGGGAAACATTTCCACTTTCCAAGCTTCAACAATTAGTTTCCTCAGTTCCCAAATGTTTACTGAGTGTAGTTAAAAGAAAAGGTGATGTAACACAGTGGTGAACATGCCCTTTCCCAACTACTTTGGCACGTGTTGCAGCCATGAAATTCTAAGTATATTAGTTGCAAAAAAAACAAAGTTTGAGTTTGAACATCAAATATCTTGTCTTTGTAGTGCATTCAACTGAATATGGGTTGAAAATGATTTGCAAATCATTGTATTCCGTTTATATTTACATCTAACACAATTTCCCAACTCATGTTAAAAAAAACAAAAAAAACACATCAAATTTTCAACACTGCAGTCAAGGATGCACAGGCGCAATTTTTACACAGCGAGTGATTTATGGAGCTCAGATGCGTAACACACGTCTCATTACCTCCTGAATATCAGCCTCCGCCAGGGCTGTAATTGTCAGCAGAAAAACATTACAGACAGCACCAAATCAAAAGTTGCTTTTTCATAAAAGTGACACAGAGTCTCTTTTGTAAAAAAAAAAAAAAAAAAAAACCCTCATTCTGTGGCCTTTGTAAAGCTTTTCAGTGTTTTGCTCCCACCATGAGTGATGCAGCCAACAAACCTGCAAGTTCACCAACTGCTCTTTTCTTGCCAACCGACTTGATGCAGGCTGAGAGTTTGTTCTGCTCTGCAAGGTTCAAATTGAATAGAAACGTTGTGTATCTCTCAATGAGCAACAGATAAAAACAGGCATTGTGAATTTCGAGGAATTTTCCTCCTGAAGAAAGAAAACCTCATTGATTTGTTTGATTTTGTTCCATGTTTCTGACATCATTTAAAATGGAATTGGATGTAATCGTGGGTTTGAAGTGTACAAGGATTTAAAAATAACAACTAGTAAGCGAATCAACAACGCTCCATTAAATGAGCCAGCAGTGAAGCTGATGGTATGACATTGGATTATTAAAGCCGAGTCCCTTGTTATGTGCAAAATGTGACTGCAAACAGAACATTTAAGGCCTACTGAAAGCCACTACTAGCGACCACGCAGTCTGATAGTTTATATATCAATGATGAAATATTAACATTGCAACACATGCCAATACGGCCTTTTTAGTTTACTAAATTGCAATTTTAAATTTCCCGCTAAGTGTCCTGTTGAAAACGTCAAGGAATGATAACGCGTGTGCGTGACGTCACGGATTGTAGCAGACATGTTGTTCCAGCCCGATCCAAGCTATAAGTAGTCTGCTTTAATCGCATAATTACACAGTATTCTGGACATCTGTGTTGCTGAATCTTTTGCAACTTGTTCAAGTAATAATGGAGACGTCAAAGAAGAATGCTGTTGGTGGAAAGCGGTGGATTGCAGCTGCCTTTAGCACCAAAACACAGCCGGTAGGGGTGTAACGGTACGTGTATTTGTATCGAACCGTTTCGGTTCGGCACGCGGGCGCACCGAACAAGTTCGGAAGCAGAAGTCTTCACAAGCTGCTCTGCTTTCTGCCTCTGTCTCTGCCTCATTGTCCTGCCCACACAACCATCTGATTGGTTACATACAAAGCCAATCAGCAGTGCGTATTCAGGCTTCCGAACGATGTAGTCAATTCTTTAGCGTCGAGCAGATATTCGTCGAGCAGGGGAGGAGCGGACCTTACCCAAATTATACTAAACACTTCCCAGTCACAACTATTACAAACATCACTATGAGCCCGTTGACCTTCTAGAAACTTAAACTGCAGCTCAGCTCGCTCACAGTATTGACTTGAGATGGCTAATTAGCTTTTAGCGTGACGTTAGCTCATTTTTCTGTGTGTGTGTGTGTGTGTGTGTGTGTGTGTGTGTTTACGTGTGTGCGTGCGTGTGTTTTAGGGGCAGCAAAGCCCTGTCTGTCTGTTATTTCATTGAACTCCATTGTGTTCAGGGATGAATAGTCTCTCCTATTGCAATTGTACTATTTTTCAGCTATAGTTACATGAATCATTAGTAATGTAGCAGCCTAGTTTTGAATAGCAGGGTCCCTGCTATCACATGTTGATTAAAATACAACATTTACATAATAAAAGTCAACTACAGGCTTCCCAAATGCTGTAATAAGTTAAGCATGATGAGTTGACATTAAATGGTTGTACTTGTATAGCGCTTTTCTACCTTCAAGGTACTCAAAGCGCTTTGACACTACTTCCACATTTACCCATTCACACACACATTCACACACTGATGGAGGGAGCTGCCATGCAAGGCGCTAACCAGCACCCATCAGGAGCAAGGGTGAAGTGTCTTGCTCAGGACACAACGGACGTGACGAGGTTGGTACTAGGTGGGACTTGAACCCGGGTCCCTTGGGTTACGCACGGCCACTCTCCCACTGTGCAACATTAAACAGTTTCAATGGAAACTGTTTAATGTTGCACTTTTTATATGTAGAAGAAAGGTTTTTTTATTTTATTTAATCAAAGCAACATCTTGAGGCAGTTTAATGTGGATTAACGTGGGCAGAATTGTTATAGTGTTCCCAATGTTAAGAGGATAACGCCATTGTTTACAAATTTGGTAAATAAATAACCCCAAAATGTATATTTTGTTGATTTCTTACTGTACCGAAAATGAAACGAACCGTGACCTCTAAACCGAGGTATGTACCGAACCGAGAGTTTTGTGTACTGTTACACCCCTAACCGCCGGTGTTTCTTTGTTTGTTGTGAAGCTTTAACACAGAGCGGTCAAGCGAACATGTTTCTCTACGTCAACCAGCAAGTTTTTGGATGGGGAAAATTGTGATATTAAGTCGGCTCTTACCGGCGACTTCGGTGGATTATGGGACGTCCTCCTGCAGCTCAAAAAGGCAGCTGTGATCTTGGCTCCTCCATTGGCTTCTCTGGGAGACACTGGCGTTCACCGCAGCCATCCGACTTTCAGGTATGACTTTACAATCTCACTAAAACATTATTAAAACAATAAGCAGATAAGGGATCTTCCAGAATTATCCTAGTACATGTGTCTAATTACATCTGAAACGCCGCCTGGAGCCGTCGCTTTTTCTTTCTTTTTTTTTTTTTTTGTGCCTCACTCTAACTTTCCTCATCCACGAATCTTTTATCCTCAAATTGTCGCTTTTTCGGTCCGAATAGCTCTTGCTGCTGGAGGCTCACATTATAAACAATGTGAGGATGTGAGGAGCCCTACAACCCGTGAAGTCACGCGCATATCGTCCGCCAGGCTTTTTTATTAGCCACCAAAAGTTGCAAACTTTATCGTGGATGTTCTCTACTAAATCCTTTCAGCAAAAATATGGCAATATCGCTAAATGATCAAGTATGACACATAGAATGGACCTGCTATCCTCGTTTAAATAAGAAAATATCATTTCAGTCAGCCTTTAACTCACTTGGGTTGACTGGAGGACTACCCAACCGTGACACTGATAGATTTGTGTTTTTTTATATATGTGTATGTTTTTGCCAAGAGAGTCAAGGCAGTCATCTTGGCACCAGAAGTGACACGTGACTAGAATTCCTGATGGGATTTCACAGAATGTGTGCATTCATTGTGACATTGTTTAAATAAATAATGTCTGCCATGCTGGTTGACCTTACTAACACACAAAAAAAGCTGTCAGATAAACAATGGAGTTGAAGTATTTGTCCCCATTTTAATTGGGGGAGCCTCATTCGATACCAACTGCAGCGTTTTGAGAAATAAGTTGATGTCTGCATTGACGTATGTAACGCCTTTCCGTGTCAGCTAGGCAGGGTGGCCCCGTGTATTCACACAAGGGGCCCGCCATGCCTCTACCGGCCCTTTGCAAGGTTGAACAGTGACAATAAAGTTGAAGTGGGAGGTCTATTCACCCTTTGCAACTTGCTAAAAGAATCAAATTAGAGGCTAAATGAAGTGACCGAGGTGAAAGGTCATTTGTTGGACCCGGTGACGTGCGGTGAGGTTTGTAGCTGGTGAGGCGATGACGTAATCAGAACCAGATTTACAAATATACTGTATGCACTCTGTGCAGATTATTTGCCATTTGATTGGCAGCAGTTTACGGGTTATGTTTAATTTCTGGATTCTTTACACCAGGGGTCACCAACGTGGTGGCACAAGGTCGCCCGTAAGGACCAGATGAGTCGCCCGCTGGCCTGTTCTAAAAATAGCTCAAGTAGCAGCACTTACCAGTGAGCTGCCTGTAATTTTTATTGTATTTTATTTATTTACTAGCAAGCTGGTCTCGCTTTGCTCGACATTTTTAATTCTAAGAGAGACAAAACTCAAATAGAATTTGAAAAACCAAGAAAATATTTTAAAGACTTGGTCTTCACTTTTTTGAATAAATCCATTTATTTTTTTACTTTGCTTCTTATAACTTTCAGAAAGACAATTTTAGAGAAAAAATACAACCTTAAAAATTATTTTAGGATTTTTAAACACATATACCTTTTTACCTTTTAAATTCCTTCCTCTTCTTTCCTGACAATTTAAATCAATGTTCAAGTATTTTTTCATTTTATTGTAAAGAATAATAAACACATTTCAATTCAATTCTTTATTTTAGCTTCTGTTTTTCCGACGAAGAATATTTGTGAAATATTTCTTCAAACTTATTATGATTAAAATTAAAAAATATATATTCTGGCAAAACTAGAAAATCTGTAGAACCAAATTTCAATCTTATTTCAAAGTCTTTTGAATTTCTTTAAAAAATGTTGTTCTGGAAAATCTAGAAGAAATAATGATTTGTCTTTGTTAGAAATATAGCTTGGTCCAATTTGTTATATATTCTAACAAAATGCAGATTGGATTTTAACCTATTTAAGACATGTCATTAAAATTTTAAAATTAATCTTAATCAGGAAAAATTACTAATGATGTTTCATAAATTATTATTTTTTTTTTTTCTTCAAAAAGATTCGAATTAGCTAGTTTTTCTCTTCTTTTTTTTGGTTGAATTTTTTAATTTTAAAGAGTCGAATTTGAATATAAACTATGTTTCAAAATGCAGATTGGATTTGAACCTATTTAAAACACGTCATTAAAATTGTAAAATTAATCTTAATCAGGAAAAATTACTAATGATGTTCCATAATTTTTTATTTTTATTTTTTCAAAAAGATTCGATTTAGCTAGTTTTTCTCTTCTTTTTTTTGTTGAATTTTTAATTTTAAAGAGTCAAAATTGAAGATAAACTGTTTCAAAATTAAATTGTCATTTTTTTCCTGTTTTCTCCCTTTTTTAAACCGTTCAATTAACTGTTTTTTTCATCATTTATTCTCAACAAAAAACCTTCCGTAAAAAGAAAAAAAAAATGTACGACGGAATGACAGACAGAAATACCCATATTTTTTTTCACAGACCACTGCAGGGAGTCCATGGTTCTCTCCCGGAAAAGGGTGGCGTGCCATCTCTGGTTTGGGGAGGAGATTTTTTAAGTACAAACCCTGTTTCCATATGAGTTGGGAAATTGTGTTAGATGTAAATATAAACAGAATACAATGATTTGCAAATCATTTTCAACCCATATTCAGTTGAATATGCTACAAAAACAACATATTTGATGTTCAAACTCATTAACTTTATTTTTTTTTGCAAATAGTAATTAACTTGTAATTTCATGGCTGCAACATGTGCCAAAGTAGTTGGGAAAGGGCATGTTCACCACTTGGTTACATCACCTTTTTTTTAACAACACTCAATAAACAATTGGGAACTGAGGAAACTAATTGTTGAAGCTTTGAAAGTGGAATTCTTTCCCATTCTTGTTTTATGTAGAGCTTCAGTCGTTCAACAGTCCGGGGTCTCCGCTGTCGTATTTTAAGCTTCATAATGCGCCACACATTTTCCATGGGAGACAGGTCTGGACTGCAAGCAGGCCAGGAAAGTACCCGCACTCTTTTTTTTATGAAGCCACACTGTTGTAACACGTGCTGAATGTGGCTTGGCATTGTCTTGCTGAAATAAGCAGGGGCGTCCATGAAAAAGATGGCGCTCAGATGGCAGCATATCTTGTTCCAAAACCTGTATGTACCTTTCAGCATTAATGGTGCCTTCACAGATGTGTAAGTTACCAATGCCTTGGGCACTAATGCACCCCCATACCATCACAGATGCTGGCTTTTGAACTTTGCATCGATAACAGTCTGGATGGTTCGTTTCCCCTTTGGTCCGGATGACACAATGTCGAATATTTCCAAAAACAATTTGAAATGTGGACTCGTCAGAACACAAAACACTTTTCCACTTTGCATCAGTCCATATTTTTTTTATATATATAGATTTATTTATTAAAGTTAAATTGAGCAAATTGGCTATTTCTGGCAATTTATTTAAGTGTGTATCAAACTGGTAGCCCTTCGCAATAATCAGTACCCAAGAAGTAGCTCGACATACAAACTGTCGCCCACAAAATGTGCATTTTATTAAAAATGAAACAAAAATTGTTGCGATCTGCTGCTCAGATCTTCACGTTTGTTTTTTCATTCTCAGTCTGACCCGTTTATTTCCTGTTTTTGTCCATCACTATGGTTACACATCAGTCCACCTGTTAGTCTCGCCCCGCACACCTTCTACTAATTTTCACCCTCCTATTTAAGCTCACCTTTTCTGTTTACTCATTCTCGGATCCTAATTTGCCCACGTGACCACTCTCATCATTCTATGTATGTATTTTCTCGCTAGCTCTCACCCTAAGCCACTTTATTTTCCAGCTTTCATGCTGAATGTTTTTGTTTACTCTTTTGTGTCCTCGTACCAAGTTTTAGTTTTCCTTGTGTTTTATCCTAGCTTTCACGCTAGCGTCTTTTGTTTACATTTTCTCTTTACGCCAGTGTTTTTGTTCATAGCCTTTTATTATTAAATAAATACCCTTTAACTTACCTTGTTGTGTTCATCGCTTCGACGCATCCCTGGAAAAACCACACCGGCATTACCATGCCGAAGAAGAGTCTTCACAAAAAATAATGTTATCGCCGTCTCACCTTTACTTATAAATGAAGTCCAGCGCCGGTCCTTCTGGATAAAAATATCCGTCACTTTCTGGTAAAAGTCCTCCTTCACTTCCATCCATCCATCCATTTCCTACCGCTTATTTCCTTTTGGGGTCGCGGGGGGGCGCTGGCGCCTATCTCAGCTACAATCGGGCGGAAGGCGGGGTACACCCTGGACAAGTCGCCACCTCATCGCAGGGCCAACACAGATAGACAGACAACATTCACACACTAGGGCCAATTTAGTGTTGCCAATCAACCTATCCCCAGGTGCATGTCTTTGGAGGTGGGAGGAAGCCGGAGTACCCGGAGGGAACCCACGCAGTCACGGGGAGAACATGCAAACTCCACACAGAAAGATCCCGAGCCTGGATTTGAACCCAGGACTGCAGGACCTTCATATTGTGAGGCAGACGCACTAACCCCTCTGCCAAGTATATTCTCACTAATAACAAGTGACTATATATTATTATATATAGTCTCTAATAGTGACTATATATAATAAACACTTAAAACCACTGTCACTAAATGCAGTTCGTCGCTACATCTGTAAGTGCAACTTAAAGTTCCACTATGCAAAGCGAAAGCCATTTATCAACAACATCCAGAAACGCCGCCGGCTTCTCCGGGCCTGAGATCATCTAAGATGGGCGGATGAAAAGTGTTCTGTGGTCTGACAAGTCCACATTTCAAATTCCATCCATCCATCCATTTTCTACCGCGTATTCCCTTTCGGGGTGGCGGGGGGCGCTGGCGCCTATCTCAGCTACAATCGGGCGGAAGGCAGGGTACACCCTGGACAAGTCGCCACCTCATCACAGGGCCAACACAGATAGACAGACAACATTCACACTCACATTCACACTCTAGGGCCAATTTAGTGTTGCCAATCAACCTATCCCCAGGTGCATGTCTTTGGAGGTGGGAGGAAGCCGGAGTACCCGGAGGGAACCCACGCAGTCACGGGGAGAACATGCAAACTCCACACAGAAAGATCCCGAGCCTGGATTTGAACCCAGGACTGCAGGACCTTCATATTGTGAGGCAGACGCACTAACCCCTCTGCCACCGTGAAGCCAGTTTTAAAAGTCTTGTAAGAGTTCAACATAGTTGCCGCGATTAGCAGAGCTCCTACTCTCATCATTTCCACGAAATGCTAGTTGCTGTTTGGCGAGGAAGCAGGTCGCATTGATGACATCTTTTAAAATCTCGGTTCGCTTTTCCCTTAGCATTGCTGACACGGTCTTTGGGGCGGTATAGCTCGGTTGGTAGAGTGGCCGTGTCAGCAACTTGAGGGTTGCAGGTTCGATTCCCGCTTGTGCCGTTGTGTCCTTGGGCAAGACACTTTACCCACCTGCTCCCAGTGCCACCCACACTGGTTTAAATGTAACTTAGAAATTGGGTTTCACTATGTAAAGCGCTTTGAGTCACTAGAGAAAAGCGCTATATAAATATAATTCACTTCACTTCACTGATGTTGAGTGGCCGCTGTTCATCCAAAGCCAAATCTTTCGTCGTCATCCCAAACGTTTTTAGCGCAATCTAGCTTTGAATATGAGCGGCCGACCGCTCATGTTTGGTGAGCCTTCTTTGCAAATTTTTTAGGTCAAAAAAATCCCATTTGAGTCCACACAGTTCGACAAGTTGAAAAAAAGAAGGCAAGGAAATCAGAAAAGGCGGTTTCTTGCAGAACATCCACAAAGCCAGTCTTTTCACACATACCACTCCGTTTGGACATATTCAAGTGGGAATATGTCGGACAGACAACCGTAATTTGTCAAGTGTGGGGCAAAAGTGTTGCTACAAAAAGTAGCATTACTGCTAATATGTAGCATCATTTGAAAAGTCACCTGCTAGAGAATGAAGAGTACTTACTCCGCATGTCAACATCTCCATTCGGTGCCACACCAACAAAATGCAGAGGCAACCATTTCCACATCAACGCCGTATGAAAAAAATTGTCAACAACAGAAGGAGATAATTTCAGCAGTAGCATAGCGATTTGAATTTCTATTATGAAGCTCATTTTTATTTGACAGTTATTGAAATATCTTGTGTGACATCATGCACAAAAGCGCACTTTATTTGTTTTAAACTATTGTTGTGGCGTCCTGTACAAAAAGTACACATTAAAGGCCTACTGAAAGCCACTACTAGCGACCACGCAGTCTGATAGTTTATATATCAATGATGAAATATTAACATTGCAACACATGCCAATACGGCCTTTTTACTTTACTAAATTGCATTTTTAAATTTCCCGGGAGTTTCGTCTTGAAAACGTCGCGGAATGATGACGCGTGCATTTAACGTCTCGGGTTGTAGCGGACATTATTTTCCAGCCCGATCCAAGATATAAGTAGTCTGCTTTAATCGCATAATTACACAGTATTCTGGACATCTGTGTTGCTGAATCTTTTGCAATTTTGTTCAATTAATAATGGAGACGTCAAAGTACAAAGATGGAGGTGGGAAGCTTTTAGCCTTTAGCCACACAAACACAGCCGGTGTTTCCTTGTTTAAAATTCCCGAAGGTGAAGCTTTACTATGGAACAGAGCGGTCAGGCGAACATGAACCATGAATTGATTAACGTGGACCCCGACTTAAACAAGTTGGAAAAACTTATTGGGGTGTTACCATTTAGTGGTCAATTGTACGGAATGTGTACTGTATTTTGCAATCTACTAATAAAAGTATCAATCAATCAAAACATGGATCCAGACTACATGTCAATCGGCAGTTTTCGGTGAGAAAATTGTGGTAATAAGTCGGCTCTTACCAGAGACATCAGCGGAGCGTCCGTCCTGCTGCAGCTGCGTGACTTCCCTCCAGAGACTCTGGCGGTCAACACACCCGTGGCCACACCCCTCCGACTTTCAGGTACTATTTAATCTCACTAAAACACCAGCAACACAATAGGCAGATAAGGGATTTTCCAGAATTATCCTAGTAAATGTGTCTAATAACATCTGAATCGCTCCCACTGCAATCGCCATTTAAAAAAAAAACTTTTATTTCCTAGTCTTTCACTCTAAATTTCCTCATCCACAAATCTTTCATCCTCGCTCAAATTAACGGGGAATCTTTTTTATTTATTTATTTTATTTTTTCATTTGTCATGAAAAAGGGACGTTTTTGTCATGAAAATGGGAGGTTTTTGTGGTTGGTGCACTAATTGTAAGTGCATATTGTGTTTTTTATGTTTAGTTAATAAAAACTAATATTTTTTTTTTTATTATTATTTATGTTTTTTTTTTTAATAAAAATGAATAAAAAAATATTCTGCGGCCTGGTACCATTCGGGCGGGGGTTGGGGACCACTGCTGTAGGTGCAGCGGTTTTTATTGCATCACCAACATTGATTTTTATTTTCCGTTTACAGTTTTGTTTATATTAACCGGAACTACAGTACATGTTTTAGTGATAGATGATGTAATGTAAATAACCTTGACTCAAAAGCAATCAATTAAGGTGTGTTGAAAGTTCTAGAAAAGAGTCAAATTGGATCCAGCCAGTGTTCACGATGCCATATAGCCTCTGGCTCCCCTCGTTGATGTTCATGAATTCATGACCTTTCATAAAACCTTTTTTTTTTTTTCTTCGCCCCGGGCCGTGAAACATGTTACTTTAGATGAGCTGATTTTTCATGGTGCAAAAAGAGCATAGCGATGTCATTTTGTTGCAGGGACATTAGTTTCGCCCACTTTTCTGCTGACAGGTCATCATCAGGGTCATCAAGGACTCTCCAGTTGGGTTGTTACCTCCTTAGCTGTGTCATCCACAGCACTTCAATAATCACTCTCACCTCTTCACAATTCTGTAAGTTATTAGCATTTGTTGACTGCCGAAACAGCTTTTTTTGCCTCCAGGGGACGCATTGTAATAGCAGCAATCGCACACGACTTCCACCGTTCTCCTTGAATGCTGATGGGCTGACAATCACATCATGTACAGGTCTGAAAATAAAGGGGTTCTGGCCATTAAGAGTAAAATGAGTTTTCCTGGTGGGCCGATCAAGATCTGAGATTGTAGTGGGCCAAGCTGGACCAAAAAGGCTACATTTTTGTCCAAGTTCAACCCTGATTAAAAAAAACATGGATAAAGTGTGGGGCATAATACTTTGACTAGGTCATGCATGTAAATGTTATATTTTTTTGAGGTGGCGACTTGTTCAGGGTGTACGCCGCCTTCCGCCCGATTGTAGCTAAGTTAGGCCCCAGCGCCCCCCGCGATCCCAAAAGGGAATAAGCAGTAGAAAATGGATGGATGGATGGATGGGTTTTCAAAGACTAGCAGATCTCTGGTGACATTATAGTAAGACTAGGCATGGGTACCTTTTCACATTTGAATCCACGGTACCTGGGAATCGATACTGGTACTCGACGGTACCAATTTTCTGTACTTTTTTTGTGTGGTAGAATGTTAATCATGGCTTCACGGTGGCAGAGGGGTTAGTGCGTCTGCCTCACAATACGAAGGTCCTGCAGTCATGGGTTCAAATCCTGGCTCGGGATCTTTCTGTGTGGAGTTTGCATGTTCTCCCCGTGAATGCGTGGGTTCCCTCCGGGTACTCCGGCTTCTTCCCACTTCCAAAGACATGCACCTGGGGATAGGTTGATTGGCAACACTAAATTGGCCCTAGTGTGTGAATGTGAGTGTGAATGTTGTCTGTCTATCTGTGTTGGCCCTGCGATGAGGTGGCGACTTGTCCAGGGTGTACCCCGCCTTCCGCCCGATTGTAGCTGAGATAGGCGCCAGCGCCCCCCGCGACCCCGAAAGGGAATAAGCGGTAGTAAATGGATGGATGGAGAATGTTAATCAACCAATCAATCAGAGTGAATGTACAGTATATAGCCCTTAATCACAGACCACTGCAGGGAGTCCATGGTTCTCTCCCGGAAAAGGGGGGCGTGCCATCTCTGGTTTGGGGAGGAGATTGTTTAAGTACAAACCCTGTTTCCATATGAGTTGGGAAATTGTGTTAGATGTAAATATAAACAGAATACAATGATTTGCAAATCATTTTCAACCCATATTCAGTTGAATATGCTACAAAGACAACATATTTGATGTTCAAACTCATTAACTTTATTTTTTTTTTGCAAATAGTAATTAACTTGTAATTTCATGGCTGCAACATGTGCCAAAGTAGTTGGGAAAGGGCATGTTCACCACTGTGTTACATCACCTTTTTTTTTAACAACACTCAATAAACGTTTGGGAACTGAGGAAACTAATTGTTGAAGCTTTGAAAGTGGAATTCTTTCCCATTCTTGTTTTATGTAGAGCTTCAGTCGTTCAACAGTCCGGGGTCTCCGTTGTCGTATTTTATGCTTCATAATGTGCCACACATTTTCCATGGGAGACAGGTCTGGACTGCAGGCGGGGCCAGGAAAGTACCCGCACTCTTTTTTTTACGAAGCCACGCTGTTGTAACACGTACCGAATGTGGCTTGGCATTGTCTTGCTGAAATAAGCAGGGGCGTCCATGAAATAGATGGCAAAATATGTTGTTCCAAAACCTGTATGTGCCTTTCAGCATTAATGGTGCCTTCACAGATGTGTAAGTTACCCATGCCTTGGGCACTAATGCACCCCCATACCATCACAGAGGCTGGCTTTTGAACTTTGCGTCGATAACAGTCTGGATATTTTTCTTCCGGGAACTTTTGGTCCGGATGACACTATGTCGAATATTTCCAAAAACAATTCGAAATGTGGACTCGTCAGACCACAGAACACTTTTCCACTTTGCATCAGTCCATCTTAAATGATCTCGGGCCCAGAGAAGCCGGCGCCGTTTCTGGATGTTGTTGATAAATGGCTTTCGCTTTGCTTAGTAGAGCTTTAACTTGCACTTACAGATGTAACGACAAACTGTATTTAGTGACAGTGGTTTTCTGAAGTGTTGCTGAGCCCATGTGGTGATATCCTTTAGAGATTGATGTCGGTTTTTGATACAGTGCCGTCTGAGGGATGGAAAGTCACGGTCATTCAATGTTGGTTTCCGGCCATGCTGCTTACATGGAGTGATTTCTCCAGATTCTCTGAACCTTTTGATGATATTATGGAGCGTAGATGTTGAAATCCCTAAATTTCTCACAATTGCACTTTGAGAAAGGTTGTTCTTAAACTGTTTGACTATTTGCTCACGCAGTTGTGGACAAAGGGGTGTACCTCGCCCCATCCTTTCTTGTGAAAGACTGAGCATTTTTTGGGAAGCTGTTTTTATACCCAATCATGGCACCCACCTGTTCCCAATTAGCCTGCACACCTGTGGGATGTTCCAAATAAGTGTTTGATGAGCATTCCTCAACTTTATCAGTATTTATTGCCACCTTTCCCAACTTCTTTGTCATGTGTTGCTGGCATCAAATTCTAAAGTCAATGATTATTTGCAGAAAAAAAAAAGTTTATCAGTTTGAACATCAAATATGTTGTCTTTGTAGCATATTCAACTGAATATGGGTTGAAAATGATTTGCAAATCCTTGTATTCCGTTTATATTTACATCTAACACAATTTCCCAACTCATATGGAAACAGGGTTTGTAGTTCTTGCTGGTCATTGCAGGGTTGACGTCATACTTTCGCTCAAACAACCAAATTTAGCCCTTATGAAAGTTCTTGTAGCGTTAAAATGCAAATGTGAGCACGTGGGCAAAGCCCCAAGGTAACTCTGACATTAGCAAATCGGTGTGAATATAATTAGCATATCTTCTTTTGGCCCGCTTTGCTAAATTGGCTGCAAATTGGTGAGTAGGATATCGAAGCATGAGCACATTTATCATACTGATAATTATGGCAGCGTGAAATTTGTGTGAAAACTACGCGGGGCTTGGTTCGAATGCACAGAAACAATGGAATGGAAGGCATACTAATTGTTCACGCATGCAAACATTGACGGGCGCGTTAGATCAATGGGAGGTAGGTCGCTTGCTTGCGTGTCTTGGTTAAGCGTGCAAATTACATTTGAAGTCTAAATGTAGTGGAAAGACGCTGGGAAAATAGTGACGTGAATTCCTTGCTTCGGATTTTGTGCTCGGGTGAGCGTGTCCAGAGGCACAGACCTGTCTGCATGTGTTCCAACACCACTTGCAAGAGCATTTGGATGATTTTGGGTACGGAAATGGCAGCCCAGCAGTGCATGTTGGTTAACTTGTGCTCCACGCTGTGCTGAGAACACACACACACACACACACACACTCAGAAAAACACACAGAGGCAGTCGTCCGCACGGGGGCCGCTTCAGTAGAGTCACGGTTGAGCCCCTCCTCGCTATATGAACCTATTTGGCGCGACCGCAGCGCACACACTTGTTCACGCACACAAAGCGACACACCGTCTCATGGAAACAAGTATTTTTAGCCCTGCAAGGATGTAAAGAACGATAAATAACCCACGGTGTTTCTGGCGCTGACTAAACACACACACACACCTCGAACCCCCTGAAGAGTAGACACTCACACCCCTCTGTGACTTTCACAACAGGACTCATCCGTCACCACGCACACACACACAACATCGGGGCGGAAAATAAAGTGTGCACGCGCAAACACCGCGCACATTCCTTGAGCCGCTGACCCCGGCTCTGTGAGTAACCATGACAACCATTTCTTCTCCATGGTTACTGGAACCCCACACTTACTCCGCCATCCAATCTCCCCTTTCCCCCACCCGTCTTTCTTGGTCTGTTTCCCCCCCTCAGTCTTCATTCATTCGCACAACTAAGAAATACAAAAGCGCATGTCATTTTGCGCCATGTAAAAAAAAAAACCTGTGAGGATTGAGAGAAGTTTCCTCCGTGCCGATGTCAAACTGGGAAGTACAAACCCCGTTTCCATACGAGTTGGGAAATTGTGTTAGATGTAAATATAAACAGAATACAATGATTTGCAAATCCTTTTCAACCCATATTCAGTTGAATCCACTACAAAGACAAGATATTTGATCTTCAAACTCATAAACTTTATTTTTTTTTTTTTACAAATAATATTTAACTTAGAATTTCATGGCTGTAACACGTGCCAAAGTAGTTGGGAAAGGGCATGTTCACCACGGTGTTACATCACCTTTTCATTTAACAACACTCAATAAGCTAATTGTTAAAGCTTTGAAAGTGGAATTCTTTCCCATTCTTGTTTTATGTAGAACTTCAGTCGTTCAACAGTTGTCGTATTTTACGCTTCATAATGCGCCACACATTTTCGATGGGAGACAGGTCTGGATAGCAGGCGGACCAGCAAAGTACCCGCACTCTTTTTTTTACGAAGCCACGCTGTTGTAACACGTGCTGAATGTAGCTTGGCATTGTCTTGCTGAAATAAGCAGGGGCGTCCATGAAAAAGACAACGCTTAGATGGCAGCATATGTTGTTCCAAAACCTGTATGTACCTTTCAGCATTAATGGTGCCTTCACAGATGTGTAAGTTACCCATGCCTTGGGCACTAATGCACCCCCATACCATCACAGATGCTGGCTTTTGAAATTTAGGTCGATAACAGTCTGGATGGTTCGCTTCCCCTTTGGTCCAGATGACACAATGTTGAATATTTCCACAAACAATTTGAAATGTGGACTCATCAGACCGCAGAACACCTTTCCACTTTGCATCAGTCCATCTAAGACAGTGGTCCCCAACCTTTTTGTATCCGCGGACCGGTCAACACTTAATAATTTATTCCGCGGCCCGGGAGGGGGTGTCCTTTTTTTTCTTTTCTTCTTTGTCGTGAAAAAGGGACGTTTTTGTCATGAAAAAGGGAGGTTTTTGTGGTTGGTGCACTAATTGTAAGTGTATATTGTGTTTTTTATGTTGATTTAACAAAAACAAAAAAAACACATTTATTTATTTATTTTTTTAATAAAAAATTCTTCTGCGGCCTGGTACCGGGCCATGGCCCGGTGGTTGGGGACCACTGATCTAAGATGATCTCAGGCCCAGAGAAGCCGGCGGCGTTTCTGGATGTTGTTGATAAATGGCTTTCGCTTTTCATAGTAGAGCTTTAACTTGCACTTACAGATGTCGCGATGAACTGTATTTAGTAACAGTGGTTTTCTGAAGTGTTCCTGAGCCCATGTGGTGATATCCTTTAGAGATTGATGTCGGTTTTTGATACAGTGCCGTCTGACGGATTGAAAGTCACGGTCATTCAATGTTGGTTTCCGGTCATGCCGCTTACGTGGAGTGATTTCTCCAGATTCTCTGAACCTTTTGATGATATTATGGAGCGTAGATGTTGAAATCCCTAAATTTCTTGCAATTGCACTTTGAGAAACGTTGTTCTTAAACTGTTTGACTATTTGCTCACGCAGTTGTGGACAAAGGGGTGTACCTCGCCCCATCCTTTCTTGTGAAAGACTGAACATTTTTTGGGAAGCAGTTTTTATACCCAATCATGGCACCCACCTGTTCCCAATTAGCCTGCACACCTGTGGGATGTTCCAAATAAGTGTTTGGTGAGCATTCCTCAACTTTATCAGTATTTATTGCCACCTTTCCCAACTTCTTTGTCACGTGTCATTTGAACATCAAATATGTTGTCTTTGTAGCATATTCAACTGAATATGGGTTGAAAATGATTTGCAAATCATTATATTCCGTTTATATTTACATCTAACACAATTTCCCAACTCATACGGAAACAGGGTTTGAAAATAGTAACCATTTTCAACACGTCCTACGTTCTTAAAACACACCATGCTCTCTAAAACCTGTCATTTTAACTTGAAAACTTAAATGGGTACTGTGGAGGAGGGCATGGTCGGCGCGTCGTGCAGGAATGGGGTGTGTATGGCCGGCCTCGAAACCAGCGACAGGTGAGTGGATTGCCCAGCTGGGACTGGTTATCTAATCACCTGTTGCCTTTATTTGCAGCAGCCGGTCCGAGACACGCGAGTTGTACTTGGAGCCAGACAGGGATACACACATACACGGATGAGACAGAGACTGCTGGAAAGCAATTCCGACGTTTTTATGTCAATAAAAGACTGTCCACCGGGCTCCCGAAGATCTGTTGGCTTCAGCAGAGACCTTCACAGGTACTTTAAAGTCTTCCTTTAACTGCGAGCATAAGTGGCAAGAATTACACTGCATGTACCATGTTGGAATTATTACATGCGCTACAGCTTTAACACGGCGATGCGCACCCTTACAGCTTTTGTCTGACTTTTTCTTCTCCAACTTTTCTCTCAGTGAGTCCACAAGTTTCCCCACAAGTTCCCCCAAAGCAGGTGACTGCAAAGTGTTTTAATCAGCGGCAGGAGGTCGCTGCTCTCAATTTACTCAGCTGATGAAATTTGTCTTGGGGAAAATGGATTCAACGGTTTATTTTTTCTGACAGGTAATCAAGAACATTAATGTCTTTTTTTTTTTTTATTTCATGAAAAGACACAAGATCTATTTTCTACTCCTCCTTGTTCACCTTCACTTGCATGTTTCAGGAGCAGCCGGCACCTGGATACTTTATTGATCCTTCGCAGAGAATTGCTTTGTTACAGCAGCCACATTTACAGACAGTACAGTTTGAATGAAAATAAGATTATAGAGTTTAAAAAAAAAAGTATAATCCAGATAACCTCCTCTATATGTTATGAAGTATCATGAATTGAAATTGTTCAAATTTGTCTTCAGTCAATATAGTATGAGGTCCATTCCTACTAAAGAGATGTAAGTTTTAGTCAGATCTTCTACCCTAATGAACTTTAAAGTCATATGTTAACATAGACATATAACCTACAAAAATAAAAGGAGTAAATACAATAATTAAATACAAACCCCGTTTCCATATGAGTTGGGAAATTGTGTTAAATGTAAATATAAACGGAATACAATGATTTGCAAATCCTTTTCAACCCATGTTACTGTAAGTTGAATGCACTACAAATAATAATTAACTTAGAATTTCATGGCTGCAACACGTGCAAAAGTAGTTGGGAAAGGGCATGTTCACCACTGTGTTACATCACCTTTTCTTTGAAAAAAAAAAACCACTCAATAAACGTTTGGGAACTGAGGAAACAAATTGTTGAATTTTTGAAGATGGAATTCTTTCCCATTCTTGTTTTATGTAGAGCTTCAGTCGTTCAACAGTCCGGGGTATCCGCTGTCGTATTTTACGCCTCATAATGCGCCACACATTTTCGATGGGAGACAGGTCTGGATAGCAGGCGGGCCAGGAAAGTACCCGCACTCTTTTTTTTACGAAGCCATGCTGTTGTAACACATGCTGAATGTGGCTTGGCATTGTCTTGCTGAAAAAAGCAGGGGCGTCCATGAAAAAGATGTCGCTTGGATGGCAAAAAATGTTGTTCCAAAATCTGTATGTGCCTTTCAGCATTAATGGTGCCTTCACAGATGTGTAAGTTACCCATGCCTTGGGCAATAATACACCCCCATACCATCACAGATGCTGGCTTTTGAACTTTGCGTCGATAACAGTCTGGATTGTTTGCTTCCGGGAACCTTTGGTCCGGATGACACGATGTCGAATATTTCCAAAAACAATTTGAAATGTGGACTCGTCAGACCACAAAACACTTTTCCACTTTGCATCAGTCCATCTTAGATGATCTCGGGCCCAGAGAAGCCGGCGCCGTTTCTGGATGTTGTTGATAAACAGCTTTCGCTTTGCATAGTAGAGCTTTAACTTGCACTTACAGATGTAGCGACAAACTGTATTTAGTGACAGTGGTTTTCTGAAGTGTTCCTGAGCCCATGTGGTGATATCCTTGAGAGATCGATGTCGGTTTTTGATAAGAGTGCCGTCTGAGGGATCGAAGGTCACGGTCATTCAATGTTGGTTTCCGGCCACGCTGCTTACGTGGAGTGATTTCTCCAGATTCTCTGAATCTTTTGATGATATTATGGAGCGTAGATGTTGAAATCCCTAAATGTCTTGCAATTGCACTTTGAGAAACGTTGTTCTTAAACTGTTTGACTATTTGCTCACGCAGTTGTGGACAAAGGGGTGTACCTCGCCCCATCCTTTCTTGTGAAAGACTGAGCATTTTTTGGGGAAGCTGTTTTTATACCCAATCATGGCACCCACCTGTTCCCAATTAGCCTGCACACCTGTGGGATGTTCCAAATAAGTGTTTGATGAGCATTCCTCAACTTTATCAGTATGTATTGCCGCCTTTCCCAACTTCTTTGTCACATGTTGCTGGCATCAAATATGTTGTCTTTGTAGCATATTCAACTGAATATGGCTTGAAAAGGATTTGCAAATCATTTTATTCTGTTTATATTTACATCTAACACAATTTCCCAACTCATATGGAAACAGGGTTTGTAAGAAGGTGTGTTTGTTTTATCTCTCTGTGAGAAGGAGAGACAACAAAGAGTGAGAAACGCATGTAGTGTAATGCCCGCAGTTAAAAGCAACTGCGTGAGAACATATACTCGAATATCACGATATAGTCGATATATCGCCCAGCCCCTAATAACTATGGGCTTTGGTAGGAAGTACCACATATAAGAACAAAATAGATACTCAATTGCGGCTGACCTAAAGTGTGATTTTTTTTATCTGACCTCGACTCAGCGTGGTTTCAGACAGGATGTCCAAGAAGTGTGTTTGCAACACAGACGGGACAGATAGTCGAAGGTGTCCCCTGATCCTATCGTTACAAACATGTTAAATGAATGGGGGGCCTAAGGGACGTCTTTCATCAGTTGTCCCCTAAATTGAATTGTTGAGAAGAGTGATGAGCCATTCCTTTTGTGTGTCTACAGAGGGGGACACCCTCTCTCCTCGCCCGCTGTTTGCTCCGCTTTCAAAAAGTCAATTTTTTTCAAATGGAGGAAGGCAGCCTCATTTTAAGATTGATGGCGGTGGATCTTTGAAATCTCATTAAAGATACCGAATGGATTCTGGGGCCGCCGGGGGCAGAAAACTTGCTGTAGCTATGAAATAACCCCCAAAACATCCAAGTAAAAGGATTCCAAAATGTGACGTTCATTTCCTGGAGAAGCACTTATACCAACGCCTGGAAAAAAAATTATGGGATCACCAGCTTGGAGGATGTTCATTCAGCTGTTTGATTTTTTTTTATAGACCAAAAAAGCCTTTAACAGACATAAAATAAAAACTATTCGTCTTTAGGAATCACTAAAAGAAATGCAAACCCTGTTTCCTTAGGAGTTGGGAAATTGTGTTAGTTGTAAATATAAACAGAATACAAGGATTTGCAAATCATTTTCAACCCATATTCAGTTGAATATGCTACAAAGACAACATATTTGATGTTCAAACTGATAAACATTTTTTGCAAATAATCATTAAATTTAGAATTTGATGGCAGCAACACGTGACAAAGAATTTGGGAAAAGTGGCAATAAATACTGATACAGTTGAGGAATGCTCATCAAACACTTATTTGGAACATCCCACAGGTGTGCAGGCTAATTGGGAACAGGTGGGTGCCATGATTGGGTATAAAAACAGCTTCCCAAAAACTGCTCAGTCTTTCACAAGAAAGGATGGGGCGAGGTACACCCCTTTGTCCACAACTGTGTGAGCAAATAGTCAAACAGTTTAAGAACAACGTTTCTCAAAGTGCAATTGCAAGAAATTTAGAGATTTCAACATCTACGGTCCATAATATCATCAAAAGGTTCAGAGAATCTGGAGAAATCACTCCACGTAAGCAGCATGGCCGGAAACCAACATTGAATGACCGTGACCTTCCATCCCTCAGACGGCACTGTATCAAAAACCGACATCAATCTCTCAAGGATATCACCACATGGGCTCAGGAACACTTCAGAAAACCACTGTCACTAAATACAGTTTGTCGCTACATCTGTAAGTGCAAGTTAAAGCTCTACTATGAAAAGCGAAAGTCATTTATCAACAACATTCCTGAAAGTTCAAAAGCCAGCATGTGTGATGGTATGGGGGTGCATTAGTGCCCAAGGCATGGGTAACTTACACATCTGTGAAGGCACCATTAATGCTGAAAGGTACATACAGGTTTTGGAACAACATATGCTGCCATCTAAGCGCCGTCTTTTTCATGGACGCCCCTGCTTATTTCAGCAAGACAATGCCAAGCCACATTCAGCATGTGTAACAACAGCGTGATTGGTAAAAAAAGAGTGCGGGTACTTTCCTGGCCCGCCTGTGGTTCAGACCTGTCTTCCATGGAAAATGTGTGGCACATTATGAAGCGTAAAATACGACAGCGGAGACCCCGGACTGTTGAACGACTGAAGCTCTACATAAAACAAGAATGGGAAAGAATTCCACTTTCAAAGCTTCAACAATTAGTTTCCTCAGTTCCCAAACGTTTATTGAGTGTTGTTGAAAGAAAAGGTGATGTAAAACAGTGGTGAACATGCCCTTTCCCAACTACTTTGGCACGTGTTGCAGCCTCGAAATTCTAAGTTAATTATTATTTGCAAGCTTGAACATCAAATATGTTGTCTTTGTAGTGCATTCAACTGAATATGGGTCGAAAAGGATTTGCAAATCATTGTATTCTGTTTATATTTACATCTAACACAATTTCCCAACTCATATGGAAACGGGGTTTGTAAACAAAATAAATACAGCTTATGAAAAATACTTCTTGCAATTCTATTTTTTTGCACCTATAATAGTGGTTCTCTAACTTCGGTACGCATACCACTAGTGGTCTCCATCTGGTGCAGACCTGGGCAAATTAAGGCCTGGGGGCAACCTGCGGCCCGTTAAGCTTTTCAATCTGACCCGTCGGACATTCCCAAATAATTGTTTTACTTCTTTAAAGATGGAAAGTGTAGCTGCCATTATGCTGTGCAGTCATGTTTGGAGAGCCAAGTTGTTTTTTGAGGTGGTACCTGGTGAAAAATATTTAAGGACCACTGGTCTAGAATATTCCAGCGCGTGACGCTCACAGTTAGTGGCAACATCTCCCGTGAGCGCATCTTAAAGGCCTACTGAAATGAGATTTTCTTATTTAAACGGGGATAGCAGTTCCATTCTATGTGTCATACTTGATCATTTGGCGATATTGCCATATTTTTGCTGAAAGGTTTTAGTAGAGAACATCGATGATAAAGTTCACAACTTTTGGTCGCTAATAAAAAAAACCTTGCCTGTACCGGAAGTAGCAGACAATGTGCGCGTGACGTCACGGGTTGTGGAGCTCCTCACATCCTCACATTGTTTACAATCATGGCCACCAGCAGCGAGAGCGATTCGGACCGAGAAAGCGACGATTTCACCATTAATGTCAGTGAGAATGAAAGATTCGTTGATGAGGAAAGGGAGAGTGAAGGACTAGAAGAAAAAAAAAAGACGGAGGCAGTGAGAGCGATTCAGATGTTATTAGACACTTTTACTAGGATAATTCTGGAAAATCTCTTATCTGCTTATTGTGTTGCTAGTGTTTTAGTGAGATTATATGGTCGTACCTTTAGAACCTGGAAGTCGGAGGGGTGTCGCCACTGTTGTGGTGACCGCCAATGTCTCCGAGGGAAGCCACGTTTCTTCTACGAGGCGAAGGCAGCCGGCCTGAGACTTTAATTTTTTCCCCCTCCTCCACGGTGTAAGCATCCGACGGTCGGGGGCGGCCGGTGGGAGGAGGCAAAAGAGTCGGCAGCTGCAGGAGGAACGACGCAAGCTCTCTGCTCATGTGTACGTTAAGAGCCGACTTACTACAACAATTTTGTCACCCAAACCTGCCGGTTGACATGTGGTAGGGAACCATGTTCGCTTGACCGCTCTGTTCCATAGTAAAGCTTCACCGTCATCTTTCGGGAATGTAAACAAAGGTGTGTTTGTGTTGCTAAAGGCGGCCGCAATACACCGCTTCCCACCTACATCTTTCTTCTTTGACGTCTCCATTATTAATTGAACAAATTGCAAAAGATTCAGCAATTCAGATGTCCAGAATACTGTGTAATTATGCGATTAAAGCAGATGACTTATAGCTGGGATCGGTACTGGATCAAAATGTCCGCTACAATCCGTGACATCACGCACACGTGACGTCACGCACACGTCACGACGTTTTCAGCAGGATAATTCGCGCAAAATGTAAAATTGTAATTTAGTAAACTAAAAAGGCCGTATTGGCATGTGTTGCAATGTTAATATTTCATCATTGATATATAAACTATCAGACTGCGTGGTCGCTAGTAGTGGCTTTCAGTAGGCCTTTAAGTACGGTACAAAGTGGGTTCTGTAGTAGATGCACTGTAGGACTGCATATACGTTTATTGCTACTTTGTCTCCATGGAAGGATTTTACCTGTACACATAATTTTTCGGTCCAGGCCTGTGAAAATAGGCGCCTTTGTTGTCAGCATGAGAGGGAGCCTTTAAGAAGCTGCAGTGTGAGAACAAAGTGCAGCTCTGTAATAAATCCCTTCTGACTGTGGCCTCTTCAGCTTTCAGTGACACATGCTGCTGTGATGTCTGCTGACATTGACATGTCCTCTCTACCTCTGCAGATGAAATTGAAAGGCACATGTCACAATGTGAAGAAGCCTCCATTCTGGTGCAGTCAGTGTCAAGTCGTCACAGCACCACAGGTCAGATTGTAGCCTTCTCCTGTTGTTTCATGCTCTTTTTGTGCTGACGTCGTTGCTCTGATTAGTATTTGTGTCCTGGGAGTAAACACCTGCTGCACAATATAATGTTTCTGCTGGTGTCGTGACCTCCATCCATTCATCCATTTTCTACCGCTTGTCCCTTTTGGGGTGGCATTCAGGCGTAAGGCGGGGTACACCCTGGACAAGTCGCCACCTCGTCGCAGGGCCAACACAGATAGACAGACAACATTCACACACTCGGGTCGATTTAGTGTTGCCAATCAACCTATCCCCAGGTGCATGTCTTTGGAGGTGGGAGGGGCCTATCCCCAGGTGCATGTCTTTGGAGGTGGGAGGGGCCTATCCCCAGGTGCATGTCTTTGGAGGTGGAAGGAAGCCGGAGTACCCGGAGGGAACCCACGCAGTCACGGGGAGAACATGCAAACTCCACACAGAAAGATCCCGAGCCCGGGATTGAACCCAGGACTACTCAGGACCTTCGTATTGTGAGACAAATGCACTAACCCTTAACCCACCATGCTACCCTTTCTTTACAGCAGGGGTCCCCAAACTTTTTGAATCGGGGGCCGCATTGCGTTAAAACAATTTGGCCGGGGGCCTGGCTATATATATATATATATATATATATATATATATATATATATATATATATATGTATGTCTTGATTGGATTAACCAGAGAATAGTGGTCGATACCGTGGTAGAGCGCAATATGTATGTATATATATCATCAGGAGATCTCCTGATGATTGAGGGAACCCCTCATGAAACAGTTCTGTAGAGATGAAGTAGTCTTGTGATTTTTCCCACACCTACATATATATAAGTCTCCAAAACGTTAACCACCATGGTTCTACAATGAAAAACAAACAAAGGAAAATATAAAAAGCGGTACTGTTTTTATAGTATGTATATATATATACATATATATATATATAATATATATATATATATATATATACACACACACCGGTACATATATGTAGCTGAGATAGGCACCAGCGACCCCAAAGGGAATAAGCGGTAGGAAATGGATGGATATGTATATACACACACACCAGTATATATATATATATTAGGGTTGTGGGAAAAAATCGATTCGAATACGAATCGAATCGTTTATATTGTGTGATTCAGAATCGATTCTAATTTTTAAAAAATCAAATTTTTATTTTTTATTTATTTATTTATTTATTTTTAAATCAATCCAACAAACCAATACACAGCAATACCATAACAATGCAATCCAATTCCAAAAGCAAACCTGAGCCAGCAACACTCAGAACTTTCAGGATAGCAGTGATTAAAAATCCCTAATTGATATTGGCATTAGACATTTATCAAAAAAATTTAAAAAGTGGCTTACACTTGCATGGCATCTCATAATCTTGACAACAAACACACTGTCTCCAATAATTTCACAAAGATAAAATAAATCATATTTTTGGTTTGTTTAATAGTTAAAACAAATTTACATTATGGCAATCAGTTGATAAAACATTGTCCTTTACAATTATAAAAGCTTTTTACAAAAATCTACTACTGTGCAAGCATGTCAGCAGACTGGGGTAGATCCTGCTGAAATCCTATGTGTTGAATGAATACAGAATCCTTTTAAATCGGGAAAAAATCTTTTTTGAATTGAGAATCGAATCGAATCGAAAAAATCGATATCGAATCGTGACCCCAAGAATTGATATTGAATCAAATCGTGGGACACCCAAAGATTCACAGCCCTAATATATATATATATATATATATATATATATATATACACACACACCGGTACATATATGTAGCTGAGCTAGGCACCAGCGACCCCAAAGGGAATAAGCGGTAGAAAATGGATGGATATATATATATATATTTATTTATTTATTCCTCGCGCACTAATTGACTGAAAGAGCGCGCATTTGCCGCTGATGATGTCAAGTTATCGATGAGAAAATGCATTTTTCGACAATATAATTTTTCTGAGCGGCTAGGAGACACAACAGGTAATAACAGTAAAATGGATTAGAAAGGACAGATTTAAAAAAATAAAAGAATTATTTTTTTTAACTTGGGACTTCCCTCAGGCCGGATTTTGGACGCTGGCGGGCCGTATCCGGCCCACGGGCCGTAGTTTGAGGACCCCTGCTTTACAGTCAATGACTTTTTTTTAGTGTAAACATTTTCGACACAATCTGAGGAACACGTTACTTTTTTTGTCCATTATAATTGTTCTATTTTCTCGAGCATTTGCTCAGTGGATTAATTTGTTCCCCTCAATTCACTCAGGCAACATTGTCCTCTCTAAAAGTCTACTTTAGAGTCGCAAGTGTAGACATGCTTTGTTATTTTCCTCGAAAGACAGTGTGTGTCCGCGTTTTGGAAACTGCAATTTTGTTTTCCTAGTGTTACTAATGAATGAATAAAATGTCCCTGAACACATGCATGGTGCAACCAGATTTCAGGTAAGGAAATAACCACCGCTGTCTTACATATTATTGCAGCACACCACAATTGTCTTTGTCCTCCACCGATGTTGTCTTGTATTTCTTTCAAGTCGTCGTCTGCTTTCACCGTCATGTTCATGTTCATCAGCGCCGGTTTACTCATCGCCTCCTTTCTTCATCTCCTGTCAGATGATCTTTGCTCGCCGTTTGATCTACCAGACCTCCTCCTTCATTCACATATTCATCTGGCAGCCCTTTTTATTACTCTATTTACTTTTTGCTCATTCCGCTGACTTTTGTCTTCATTCGGGTCTTTTTTTTAAAATCTTGTTAGTCTTGAATCTTCACTGATTGTCACCTTCTGCAAACACAAAACTGGCATGTCACCACCTAGAGGTGAGAATGTCCTGCTTGTAAACGGTATTGTGCCAAGTACAACTTCTGAACCTGTCAGGTTTAAACACTGATGACATCTATTAAACAGACAAGAAGCAAGGAACCATGCAGAGACAGAGTTTAATTTAGCTCATGAGGAGAACGCATGGAGCTGAACACTTAGTCACATTCTCGCCCTATGCTCTTAGGTCCAGCTCCCGCGTCCCTCTTTTATTCAGAGTTCCATAGTCAACATCACTGAGGCCGCCTCTAAAAGAAGTGGTCACATATAGTATGCAAAGCAGGTCCAGAACGCACAGTACATGACGTAATGGGCTGGGGGCCTTGCGATTACACCTTGTACCCGCTTCGTCTGCGTGTTGTCATCTTATCTTCGTTGAGATATTTGAAGTCTCTGCTTCGTCTGCGTGCTGTCATCTTATCTTCTTTGAGGTCCTTGAAGTTCTTGGCTGTTTGCGGGCTAAAACAAAGATAACATCTGTGGCTGAGGCCACCCCTCAGACAAGAAGTTTTGTCCTCACATAGATTAGAACAAGTCTAACTTGAGCACAATAGCTAATAACTAAAGCATACTAAAGTTAGCGTTATAATATATACATAATTATTCTAACAGAACGATTTTAGCTCTTTTTTGTTGGCTTGTCATATAAGATGAAACGTACTGTTAATGAGATACAGTGGTACCTCAGTTTTTGTCTGCAATCCGTTCCAAAAGGTCTGACGAAGACAGACTAGTATGAAAACCAAAGCCATTTGTCCCATAAGAAATATGGTAAATGTAAATTAATCCATTCCAGAGTACCACTTAAGACAAAATGGAAATTATACATTAATTGAAGGATAATGATGGTTTTATATGCAATATGAGTGTGAAATATTTATATGTGACGAGTGAAATGGATGAATGAACACAAAGAGGGCGATGAGCAGAAAGAAAGACGGCATGTGAAGAGCCACAAGTGACGGTTTTTGGGTTTAGTGTGTTATTTTTCCGTTGTTTAGTGTTTTTCTTCCTGTCTTGCGTACTTACTTTAGCTACACGTACTTTTTTGATTTGTTCTGCAATAACTTTACTCCTGCTTCTGATTGCTATTTTCCTCACTTTTCCTTGGTTGGCAATTAAGAGGCTCACCTGTCTCTGATTGCCAATCATAATTGTTTATCTACCAAATGTCATAACGAGGTGGGGGGTCGCAGCTTACTGTGAGGTTTGTTCTCCCGGGATGCAAGTTGCAGGTAGGAACATGTATATTTTCTCAAGAAATCTTGGCGGGGCTTGAGGTAAACAAACATAAACTATGGCGTGGAACAAACAAGAAACTGTGGCATGAAACAAACCGCATCAACTATGGCGTTGAACAAACACGAAACTGTGGCATGAAACAAACAGCATCAACTATGGCGTTGAACAAACACGAAACTGTGGCATGAAACAAACAGCATCAACTATGGCGTTGAACAAACACGAAACTGTGGCATGAAACAAACAGCATCAACTATGGCGTGGAACAAACACGAAACTGTGGCATGAAACAAACAGCATCAACTATGGCGTGGAACAAACACGAAACTGTGGCATGAAACAAACAGCATAAACTATGGCGTGGAACAAACACAAAACTGTGGCATGACACAAACAGCATAAACTATGGCGCGGAACAAACACAAAACTGTGGTATGAAATAAACACGACTTACGTGGACACGGCATGAATCGAACAACTTGAAGTATGGTATCGCATGAAACAAGCAATGACGCCCGGACGACTGACTGGCAAAGACCGTCTTAAATGATGGTCTCTTAATTAGAACAGGTGCGTGTCCCGAACACCCGAGGCAGGTGAAACTAATAAGACGCCATGGTAACTAAAACAAACAAGGGTGCACAAAATCAGGAACTAATGGAGTCTAAAACTAACAGAACGTAACAAAAACATGATCCGGACCACGGGTCATGACACCAATGGCACCTGTTCCCAATTAGCCTGCACACCTGAGGGATGTTCCAAATAAGTGTTTGATGAGCATTCCTCAAATGTATCAGTATTTATTGCCACCTTTCCCAACTTCTTTGTCACGTGTTGCTGGCATCAAATTCTTAAGTCAATGATTATTTGCAAAAAAAAAAATGTTTATCAGTTTGAACATCAAATATGTTGTCTTTGTAGCATATTCAACTGAATATGGTTTGAAAATCCATCGATTTCTACCGCTTATTCCCTTGCTGGCTTTTGAACTTTGCGTCGATAACAGTCTGGATGGTTTGCTTCCGGGAACCTTTGTCGAATATTTCCAAAAACAATTTTGAAATGTGGACCCGTCAGACCACAGAACACTTTTCCACTTTGCATCAGTCCATCTTAGATGATCTCGGGCCCAGAGAAGCCGGCGCCGTTTCTGGATGTTGTTGATAAATGGCTTTCGCTTTGCATAGTAGAGCTTTAAATTGCACCTATAGATGTTGCGACAAACTGTATTTAGTGGCAGTGGTTTTCTGAAGTGTTCCTGAGCCCATGTGGTGATATCCTATAGAGATTGATGTCGGTTTTTGATACAGTGCTGTCTGAGGGATCGAAGGTCACGCTCATTCAATGTTGGTTTCCGGCCATGCCGCTTACGTGGAGTGATTTCTTCAGATTCTCTGAATTTTTTGATGATATTATGGACCGTAGATGTTGAAATCCCTAAATTTCTTGCACTTTGAGAAACGTTGTTCTTAAACTGTTTGACTATTTGCTCACACAGTTGTGGACAAAGGGGTGTACATCGCCCCATCCTTTCTTGTGAAAGACTGAGCATTTTTTGGGAAGCTGTTTTTATACCCAATCATGGCACCCACCTGTTCCCAATTAGCCTGCACACCTGTGGGATGTTCCAAATAAGTGTTTGGTGAGCATTCTTCAACTTTATCAGTATGTATTGCCGCCTTTCCCAACTTCTTTGTCACGTGTTGCTGGCATCAAATTCTAAAGTTAATTATTATTTGCACAAAAAAAAAAAATGTTTATCAGTTTGAACAACAAATATGTTGTCTTTGTAGCTTATTCAATTGAGCATGGTTTGAAAATCCATCGATTTCTATCGCTTATTCTCTTGCTGGCTTTTGAACTTTGCGTCGATAACAGTCTGGATGGTTTGCTTCCGGGAACCTTTGGTCCGGATGACATGATGTCGAATATTTCCAAAAACAATTTTGAAATGTGGACTCGTCAGACCACAGAACACTTTTCCACTTTGCATCAGTCCATCTTAGATTATCTCGGGCCCAGAGAAGCCGGCGCCGTCTCTGGATGTTGTTGATAAATGGCTTTCGCTTTGCATAGTAGAGCTTTAACTTAAACCTATAGATGTAGCGACAAACTGTGTTTAGTGACAGTGGTTTTCTGAAGTGTTCCTGAGCCCATGTGGTGATATCCTATAGAGATTGATGTCGGTTTTTAATAAGAGTGCCGTCTGAGGGATCGAAGGTCATTCAGTGTTGGTTTCCGGCCATGCCGCTTACGTGGAGTGATTTTTTCGAATTCTCTGAACCTTTTGATGATATTATGGAGCGTAGATGTTGAAATCCCTCAATTTCTTGCAATTGCACTTTGAGAAAGGTTGTTCTTAAACTGTTTGACTATTTGCTCACGCAGTTGTGGACAAAGGGGTGTACCTCGCCCCATCCTTTCTTGTGAAAGACTAAGCATTTTTTGGGAAGCTCTTTTTATAGCCAATCATGGCACCCACCTGTTCCCAATTAGCCTGCACACCTGTGGGATGTTCCAAATAAGTGTTTGATGAGCATTCCTCAACTTTATCAGTATTTATTGCCACCTTTGCCAACTTCTTCGTCACGTGTTGCTGGCATCAAATTTTAAAGGTAATGATTATTTGCAAAAAAAAAAAAAAAAAAGTTTATCAGTTTGAACAACAAATATGTTGTCTTTGTAGCATATTCAACTGAATATGGGTTGAAAATGATTTGCAAATCATTGTTTCCCGTTTATATTTACATCTAACACAATTTCCCACTCATATGGAAAAGGGGTTTGTAGAAAATGTTAGGACGCCCCTGTCTTTTTGCAACATACTACAAAGGAATCTCCATCCTTTCAAGTGCATGTTTAACACATGAACTTGGGTGCGGTAAACAGAGTTCAGCCAAATTACAAGGAAATGTGTGTTGGTGTTTGGGTTGTGTGCACCGTCTGGTTGTTAGACTACCTTCACGTTATTTTTTTATTCAAGCCTTCCATCTTGTGCCTCTCGTAGACCCGCACCCTCTATTCATTTCTCATCAATAATACACCTTTTGTCTCTCTGTTATTGTCTTTCGCCGGTCTGTTTCCTCACCCCTCCATCTGTGTGCACTTCACTCTATACATTTGCATTTTGCTCCTTTCACTTTGTGTATCATTGACATTTCTTTCTCTCCCTATCTCCGTCTCTTTACCACTTCCAGTCCCCCCCAACACTCACATGTGTGTACACTCCTCCTCATTCGTATTCCACCTGTGTCAGTCTCCTTGGGCTTGTCAGAGGGAATCAAATCCTCCTTCAAATTCATCTTTTATTCTTCTTATTCGCTCGCCTACTCAAGGTTCCCGCTTCTTCTTTTCTCTTGACTTTGGGCATGAGTGATACGTTCTTCACAGCGGGATGTTTATGCAGCCGCACATAATCGGGAAAACACTCACATAATGGCGTTGTTCAGGCACAATCGCGAGACAAGGGGATGACGTTTTTACATGGCATAAAATTGCATTAGGTGTCTGATTCCCAAAGGCGTCTCGTTAAAAGTAGACGCCTGCACAGCAGACGGGGGCCAAGGTGACGTGTGAGAGAAAGAGAACAAACGGAAGTGAAAATCCTCTCGAGTTTGCGCAGAGGACAGTCAAGGATGCTTTTAAGGTAGCCCCAGTACTGCATGTTGGGTCCTTTTGGCCTGTTTTGCAAATCTTTAAAGACCTACTGAAATGAGATGTTCTTATTTAAACGGGGATAGCAGGTCCATTCTTTGTGTCATACTTGATACTAATTAAAGCTTCAATCAATCAATCAAAGACTCACTAAGGAAGCAAACTGGAAGAAGTTTAGCGCAGAAAGAAAAAAATAAACATACGGTATTTTTCGGACTATAAGTCGCAGTTTTTTTTCATAGTTTGGCTGGGGGTGCGACTTATGTGTGAATTTATTAACACATTACCGTAAAATATCAAATAATATTATTTAGCTCAGGGGTGCCCACACTTTTTCTGCAGGCGAGCTACTTTTCAATTGACCAACTGGAGGGGATCTACCTCATTTATATATATCATTTATATTTATTTATTTATGAAAGAGACATTTTTGTAAACAAGTTAAATGTGTTTAATGATAATACAAGCATGTGTAACACATATAGATGTCTTTCTTTCACAAAGACAAGAATATAAGTTGGTGTATTACCTGATTCTGATGACTTGCATTGATTGGAATCAGACAGTAATGATGATAACGCCCACATTTTCAAATGGAGGAGAAAAAAAGTTGTCCTTTCTGTACAATACCACATGAAAGTGGTTGGTTTTTGGCATCTAATTCATCCAGCTTCCATACACTTTACAAGAAAAACATTGGCGGCAAATTCCGTAGCTTGCTTGATTGACATTCACGGCACCCGAGGGTCTTGTGAGATGACGCTGGCTGCTGCCAGTTCATTATTATGAAAAAATGACAGAGAGGAAGGCGAGAAACACTTTTTATTTCAACAGACTTTCGCGCCGTCCCTTCCGTCAAAACTCTAAAGGCCGACTGCACATTTCCTATCTTCACAATAAAAGCCCTGCTTCATGCTGCCTGCGCTAACAAAATAAGAGTCTCAGAAAGCTGGCGTGCACAAGTGATGTGCACGCCAGCTTTCTGAGGGATCGCTTGTGCACGCCAGTTTTCCGAGACTCTGTATTTAGTTAGCGCAGGCAGCATGAAGCAGGGCTTTTATTGTGAAGATAGGAAATGTGCAGTCGGCCTTTAGAGTTTTGACGGAAGGTACGGCGCGAGAGTCTGTTGAAATAAAAAGTGTTTCTCGCCTTCCTCTCGGTCATATTTTCATAATAATGATCTTGCAGCAGCCAGCGTCATCTCACAAGACCCTCCGGTACCGTGAATGTCATTTAAGTGACGTCTTGGTGAAGATTGATGATCACTCATTTTTAGGTCTATTTTTTTTAAAAGCCTGGCTGGAGATGGACTGACACACCCCCCGCGGTCGACTGGTAGCTCGCGATCGACGTAATGGGCACCCCTGATTTAGCTCATTCACGTAAGAGACTAGAAAGATGGGAAAAAGGTCAATGCTGGGGAAGGATGAGTAAAAAATTACAATCTAGACTGGGCTCCTGAGGGGGCCCAGTCTGGAGTGGGAAAAAACCTACAAATTAATTGTATGAATGCTCCAAAGCATTCACACATATGGTTTTCTACACCAAAATGTGTCTATTTTTTATGTCCGCTGTGTCCTGAGCAAGACACTTCACCCTTGCTCCTGATGGGTGCTGGTTAGCGCCTTGCATGGCAGCTCCCTCCATCAGTGTGTGAATGTGTGTGTGAATGGGTAAATGTGGAAGTAGTGTCAAAGTGCTTTGAGTACCTTAAGGTAGAAAAGCGCTATACAAGTACAACCCATTTCTCATTTCTCATTTCTTAACCTGGGTTTGATCGAACCCTCGGCCTCAGGGGTTCGGCGGAGGTCAAAACACACCCGACTCATCGTGTAAATAAAAACTTCTCCCTATCGACGTATTACGGATACGGCAACAGCAGAAGTCACACTGATTTGCAGGTGTGTAATTTGTTGTGAATTTATGCGCTGTGTTGGTTTTGTTGTTTGAACAAGGTAATGTTCATGCACGGTTCATTTTGTGCACCAGTAAAAAAAAAACATGGTAACACTTAAAGACCTACTGAAATGAGATTTTCTCATTTAAACGGGGATAGCAGGTCCATTCTATGTGTCATACTTGATCATTTTGCGATATTGCCATATTTTTGCTGAAAGGATTTAGTAGAGAACATCGATGATAAAGTTTGCAACTTTTGGTCGCTAATAAAAAAGCCTTGCCTGTACCGGAAGTAGCAGACGATGTGCGCGTGACGTCACGGGTTGTGGAGCTCCTCACATCCTCACATTGTTTACAATCATGGCCACCAGCAGCGAGAGCGATTCGGACCGAGAAAGCGACGATTTCCCCATTATTTTGAGCGAGGATGAAAGATTCGTGGATGAGGAAAGTGAGAGTGAAGGACTAGGAGAAGAAAAAAAGACGAGGGCAGTGGGAGCGATTCAGATGTTATTAGACACATTTACTAGGATAATTTTGGAAAATGTCACTGTTATTTGGTGTCGAACCCCAAGATGCAGAAATGGAGGCAGGCATGTAATGTGAAAACATGATGTAATAAAGATACTGAGACAAAAACAAAACCAAAAGGGTACAAACAAAAGCGCGCACGTGGGCGGATACAAAAACTAAGGGCTAAGAACAAACTAATCGGAAGCAGGGAACAAAAAACACTAAGCTACAAAACATCTACCAAATATAGCTTACCGCTACGCTGCATTCACCCGACCAGTAGGAATGACAAGTAGAAAATGACATTGACACGACAATACAATGATCCAGCCCTGACTGGAGGAACAAAGCAGGTAAAATAGGAGCTGGCTGATTGACATCAGGTGTGACCAGAGGCCAATCAGCCACAGCTGAGTGAAAACAGGACACAGGGAGACAAACAGGAAGCTGAACCAAAATAAGAACACTAGACAGGAACTAAAGACAGGAGATATTAAACAGAAGAAACAGACAAAACTAAAACATAGACAAACTGTCAGGGGAAAGCCTGACAGAAAATTCCTTATCTGCTTATTGTGTTACTAGTGTTTTAGTGAGATTGTATAGTCATACCTGGAAGTCGGAGGGGTGTGGTGACTGCCAGTGTCTCTGAGGGAAGTCATGGAGGAGCCAAGAAAGTCGCAGCTGCCTCTTTGACAGCTGCTGGAAGAACAACACCAGCTCCGCTCATGTTTACGGTAAGAGCCGACTTATTACCACAATTTTCTCACCGAAACCTGCCGGTTGACATGTGGTAGAGAAACATGTTCGCTTGACCGCTCTGTTCCATATTAAAGCTTCACAACAAACAAAGAAACACCGGTGTTTCGATCCACTGTTCAGATCTTTACATATTCTTGTTTATTATTGGCAGTTTAGCTCGGTTGGTAGAGTGGCCGTGCCAGCAATTTGAGGGTTGCAGGTTCGATTCCCCTCTTCCGCCAACCTAGTCACTGCCGTTGTGTCCTTGGGCAAGACACTTTACCCACCTGCTTCCAGTGCCACCCACACTGGTTTGAATGTAACTTAGATATTGGGTTTCACTGTGTAAAGCGCTTTGAGTCACTTGAGAAAAAGCGCTATATAAATATAATTCACTTCACGTTCCTTTTTGGTATCACTCTGTTGTTTGACGTCCTTATTTCCAGTTTAGTCCGTCACCATGGTAGCTCATTAGTTCACCTGCCCCTTGTTATCCACGGACACCTGTTTCTTGTAACCACCTCCCTTATTTAAGCTCGCCCCTTTTCGTTCTTCATTCTGGGTTCCTAATTTTCCTTCGCGCAACAAGTGACGACTGCTTCGTATCTATATTCTCGCTAGCTTACACGCCACACCTTTGTTTTATTGTAGCTCTCATGCTAATGGTTTGTTTTCCCTTTTGTGTGCCGAGTTTAGTGTTTTTCCGTTTATTATTCCTAGCCTCCATGCTAGCGCCATTTGTTTGCTTTTTCTGTTTAGCTCCAGTGTTTTGTTACTTAGCCCTTTATTAGTTAAATAAGTACATTATATCTTACCTTTACTGTGTTTTTGCCGACGCATCCTTGGAAGAACAAACCCGGCATCGCTATGCCACACAGCCGTTACAACCGGCTGTGTTTGTGTTGCTACAGCCGGCCGAAATACACTGCTTTCCACCAACAGCATTCTTCTTTGACGTCTCCATTATTAATTGAACAAATCGCAAAAGATTCAGCAACACAGATGTCCAGAATACTGTGTAATTATGCGATTAAATCGGACGACTTTTAGCCTTGAGTGGTGCTGGGATAGAATGTCCACTCCAACCAATAACGTCACAAGCACGCGTCAACATAAGCGTCATCATTCCGCGACGTTTTCAACAGGATACGTCGCGGGAAATTGAAAATTGCAATTTAGTAAACTAAACCGGCCGCTTTGGCATGTGTTGCAATGTTAATATTTCATCATTGATATATAAACTATCAGACTGCGTGGTCGCTAGTAGTGGCTTTCAGTAGGCCTTTAAGCTTTATGTTCCTCCCAATGCTTGAAACTAGGGCTGGGCGATATATCGATATACACGATATATCGCCGGTTTGTCTCTGTGCGATATAGAAAATGACTATATCGTGATATTCGAGTATACATTCTCACGCAGTTGCTTTTAGCTGCTGGCATTACACTACTTTACCACTCTTTGTTGTCTCTCCTTCTCACAGACAGCAAGCGCAGCTACGAATACGGGTAACGTTAGCTGTGGTGCGAGTGGTAATACGAGAGAGAGAAGGTGCGAATCTGGTAACAAATGACGGAAGAATAAATTCCCAAGAAAATCAGCACGGGTCCATGGTCTGGCGGTGGTTTGGCTTCAAGCGGGAAGATGTCGAACAGACAACCGTAATTTGTCAAGTGTGGGGCAAAAGCGTCGCTGCGAAAAGTAAAATTACTGCTAATATGTAGCATCGTTTGAAAAGTCACCAGCTAGACGGTAGGGAACCTGTGGCTCTTTTGATGACTGCACCTGGCTCTCAGATTAATCCAAGCTAACATTGTTTAACACGGTAAGTAATGAATAATTCCGCTGGTAATCACAGTGTCAAAAATAACGTTCAAAATATAAAACATTGTCTTGTCCCCACAATTTCCCCGTCTGTCTTCTTTTTTTTCTCCTTCTATACCCTCCTGCTCCGACCCGGCTGCACCAAATGGTAATATAAATATATTTAATAATGTCAAATACAAATAAGGCAACAAGAAAAGTATCCTACACTTCTCTTTTGCAAAGTAAATCTGAACAGGGCATCTACATCAACTATATGATTTGCCTGAGAAGCTGGACAGGACAAAAAAAAAAAAATGTAACTCCATTCGCCTTCTCTTCTGGATGAAGATCTCTATGACTTTGTTGTAGAAGTCCTCCTTTTTCTTTGTTTCGTTGACTTTCAAAAGTCTTCTCTTTCTCAATTGAGATCATTGCCACCAAATCCAAGCTCCTGTTTCCCCCAAAAAGCAAGTGGTGTTTATCAGGTCTTTTAATGTCTCACCATGTTCCTTAACATTGGCATTGTGGAGCCCGATATTTGGTCTCCGTTGTTCATTCAGATCCAGATCAATACGTGATACTCCAAACGTTTTGAAAGAAATCTGACCTTGAATGTGGGCAGATGAGCTTTCATGTTTTTCGAGGCTTCTTGTTAGGTTTTTCAGATCGGTACATCCCATTTGGGTCCAAACACAGTCGTTGAGAATAAAAGGCAGGGAAAGCAATAAAGAACATTTTTTTGTAGCACAGCCACAAAGCCATTCTTTTCCAGGATACTCAATCCTTTTGAAATGAAGGCGTTCTTTTCTGTCCTTGGACCACGCACGTTTGGATCAAATCTGGCAGCTCTGACGTTGGTCTCCAGTATTAATGATTTCTTGCTTTCATCGAAAATCCAATCTTGAAAAATTCCTTATTTTAGAAATCAAATCCTCGATTTTTAAGGCGAAAAAGCGTCAGTTTGCCTGAAATGTAGCAGTTGTTTTCTTTTTCTTCTTCTTAAGGGTTAACTGGTGTTGGCAGTTCATAAAGTTTTGAACTATTGCCGCCTACTTTGAGGCAGCGGTACTTGCTGCCTCTTCCCCTTTACACACACACGTTCAATACACTTTGTGTGTAGCCGTGGAGGCACCACCTGTGTCTGCCTCACTTCACGTCTGCTGCGTAATTTTTTTTATCAGGAAACACGGATCTTCCGCGATTTTGACCATGAAACTGATCAAAATATACAGGAACCGCACCAAGATTCACATAGAAAGCAAAGACCAAAAGAGAAATATTAAAAAATATTTTATTTTATTACTTCGTACATGGTTAAGCCTTTTACCCCCCTGGTGGCAAGGCACTGGTGGATACCAATCCTTTTGAAATGAAGGCGTTATTCTCTGTCCTCGGACCACACACGTTTGAATTAAATCTGGCAGTGATGACTTTGGTTTCCCAGTAATATTTACTTCTTGCTTTCATTGAAAGTCCAGTCTTGAAAAATTCCTTATTTTAGATATTTAATCTTCGATTTTTAAGGCGAAAAAGTGTCACAGTTTGCGTAAAGCGTTGCAGTTGTTTTCTGTTGTTGTTTTCTTCTTCTTCTTTTTCTTCTCAAGGGTTAACCAGTGTTGGCAGTTCATGAACTTTTTAACTTCAAATTGCCCCCTACTTTGAGGCAGAGGTACTTGCTGCCTCTTGGCCTGCCTTTTCCCCGTCGCAACAAGCCCGAGCCCCCTTTACACGCACACGCTCAATACACTTTGTGTGCAGCCGTGGAGGCACCACCTGTGGCTGCCTCACTTCTCGTGTGCCGCGTTATTTTCTTCAGGAAACACGGAACTTCCGCGATTTTAACCATGAAAATTATCAAAATATACAGGAACCGAACCAAAATCACGTAGAAAGCATGGACCAAAAGAGAAATATTAAAACATATTTTATTTTATTACTTCGTTCATAATTAAGCCTTTTACCACCCCTTGATGGCAAGGTCAGGCACCGCCTCATCTTGCCTCCCCTGACATTACGTCACTGATACAACCCTAGTAGAGATGTAATGGTACTCTGTATTATTCTGCACTAGAGAATCTAAATTTTTTTTTTTTTTAAATAAAAAAATTGTGGTGTTTATCAAGATCGAATGATACGAAAACATATCGTGATCATTTTTCTGCGGTATCACCCAGCCCTATATGGGAGGTTGTTTGGATGTTGCTGCGTGTTCGCCACCGCACTATTTAGTGCAGCTTGGAATCCCAGCTCGTTGCCGGATCATTGCCTCTTTGCTTCATACGCTGCTGCTTACTGTCAGGCTTGGTCAAAAGATAGGACTCAGATGCAGAGTAGGGATAAATTCGGCAGGCTTTTATTTTGAGCTTCCTTTCACATCCAGAGTCAGGGCAATTCAACATAGGCCATAACCAAACTAGTCGGCGAAAAGGGTTCTAAAAAAAGGAACAACCGAAAATCACTCCGAAAGGCGGAAAACACAAAAACATTAACAAACTTTACTTGGCGCCGTATATTCTATGTCATTTATTATTAACAAAAAACTGTTAAGGTATTAGTCCGGGAGGGGTGGGGGGGTGACCGACCCCAGGATGCAGAGACAAGGTGGAATTACGAAAATGAAAACATTTAATTCGACAAAAGGGTTAACTAAGGGCGATGGGGCAAAAGCGCACACCATGTATTATGGAATAGGTTCCTCAGAGGTCTGCAGGAGAAAATGCCAGGGCGCACTGTGCAAAGCAAGAGATAAATAAATGATAAATGGGTTGTACTTGTATCGCGCTTTTCTACCTTCAAGGTACTCAAAGCGCTTTGACACTACTTCCACATTTACCCATTCACACACACATTCACACACTGATGGAGGGAGCTGCCATGCAAGGCGCTAACCAGCACCCATCAGGAGCAAGGGTGAAGTGTCTTGCTCAGGACACAACGGACGTGACGAGGTTAGTACTAGGTGGGACTTGAACCCGGGTCCCTTGGGTTGCGCACGGCCACTCTCCCACTGCGCCACGCCGTCCCAACAAAATAATCTCCTTTACCTCAGGTAGGCTGGGTAACAAACGCAGAAGAAGTTAGGGAATTCAGGACTAAGTAGCAACAAGGTCTGGTGAGGCGAAGCAGTCGCATGCACGAGAGAGGTTCGGGGTAAATTAACCGGCAAGGCCCAGCTGTCAGTGACGAGCCTAAATACTGGCAGGCTAATTGCGAGCAGGTGTGCCTCAAAGTCCGCCCCTCGCCGAGGACCAATCACTGAATACACAGGTGCAGACAAAGGAGAAGGCGGGACAAAACTAAAACGCAACAAAAACGCTCCAACAGGAGGAAGAAGCAATGGCTATGAAACTTCTACACGGTCTCTAATCTAATAAAGGTTAACAAAAAATGTGATCAATTAAAAAATTGAAGAAAAGGAAGAACTGTAAGAAAAACTGAAAACTCACCACTTGGGCTGAAAAACTAAATAACACAAAATGACTCTGCTGAGGAGGAGAAAAAGAAAACTCAAAACATCAACGAAGGATTCAGGATCAAGGTCTTCAAACACGAGACGAGGCAAGGCGTGGACAGGAGGCAAGAGAGACACGAACGAACGAGACGATCTGGCACAGAACAAAGGGAGGCGTGGGCTTATAAGACACATGAGGGTGATGGTGAACAGGTGGAAACCATCAGGGGACAGAGATGACGTCAGACGGATGACACAAAAGGAAGGGCAAGTGACCTGAAACGAGAGGAGTTACTTTTCAAACTACAAAGTATGCTGAAGTTTGCCAACCCCTGGTTTAGGGGTTGTGTCTGCCTCACAATACGAAGGTCCTGAGTAGTCAGGGTTCAATCCCGGGCTCGGGATCTTTCTGTGTGGAGTTTGCATGTTCTCCCCGTGAATGCGTGGGTTCCCTCCGGGTACTCCGGCTTCCTCCCACTTCCAAAGACATGCACCTGGGGATAGGTTGATTGGCAACACTAAATGGTCCCTAGTGTGTGAATGTGAGTGTGAATGTTGTCTGTCTATCTGTGTTGGCCCTGTGATGAGGTGGCAACTTGTCCAGGGTGTACAACGCCTTCCGCCCGATTGTAGCTGAGATAGCCACCAGCGCCACCCGCAACCCCAAAGGGAATAAGCGGTAGGAAATGGATGGATGGATGGGTTTAGGCGGTGTCCCAGGGGTCACCAACGCGGTGCCCCGGTCACCAGGTCGCTCGTAAGGACCAGATGAGTCGCCCGCTGGCCTGTTCTAAAAATAGCTCAAATAGCAGCACTTATCAGTGAGCTGCCTGTATATTTTAAAATTTTATTTATTTACTAGCAAGCTGGTCTCGCTTTGCTCGACATTTTTAATTCTAAGAGAGACAAAACTCAAATAGAATTTGAAAATCCAAGAAAATATTTTAAAAACTTGATCTTCACTTGTTTAAATAAATTCATTTATTTTTTTACGTTGCCTCTTATAACTTTCACAAAGACAATTTTAGAGAAGAAATACAACCTTAAAAACGATTTTAGGATTTTTAAACACATACACCTTTTTACCTTTTAAATTCCTTCCACTTCTTTCC